>NC_046162.1:46760833-46915833 GCF_011064425.1 Rattus rattus | reverse complement strand
TTCTTCAGCTTCCCGCTTAGGAAAAAGTGACCGTAGTGAGGGTGCCTGGGGACACTGATACTGGTAACTTGTGCCCGAGGCTCTACCTTAGCCGGGAGTCGGAATGTAAGTTCTACCACGACAGCTGCTGGGTCTTAGCTCTGGAATGTTGATCCCTGCTGAAAAGCTTGCATGAAAGGCAACAGCTAATGGTCTCATCCATCAAATGGCCCTCTCCTCCCCTCAGACTTCTGCTGTCAGCTCTGCCCCTTTCTTTGATGAGAAGTGGATATAAAATCTTAAGAGGCAGGTTATTTTTATTTATTTTAATAATATGAGCCTTGAAAAAAATTCCAAAGTAATACACACTTGGAAAAGTGAGATCAAGCATGCTGAAGGAAAATTTTATTAATTTTTTTATTAGGTTGGGAAGATACCTCAGTAAAGTGCTTGCTGTGTGGGCCAGAGGACCTGAGTTCTGTCTTTCCTCAAATCCACGTGAAAAATCTGGGCGCAATGGCACCTACTTTCACTTCCAGTTCTGAGGAGGTGGAAAACAGAGGATTCCCTGGGCATGATGTTTACTAGTCAGTCAGGGAGCTCCAAGCCAGGGAGAGATGCTTTCTCGAAAAATAAGACGGATGGCTTCCCCCACTCACTTCTACCACCCAAAAGTTTATTACTTAAGAAACCAAAGTTTTAATTTAAAAATTGACAAAAGTATGTGTTTAATCAAGAACAATGCATTTTGAAGTACATGCACATATATTTTACATATGCATTCCTTAGAGTGATTGTCATTGTTACGGAACACCTTAACCAAAAGCAATGAGGAGAGGAAAGGATATTAGCATTGTGGAGACTAGACACACACACACACACACACACACACACACACACACACACATGTATAGGCATGTATATGCATATATGTATTCATAATTGCATACATGTATATATGTAAGTATACATTTATTACCACGTGAACATGTATGTGTGCATATATACACACATGAGTATTTAAACTTAGGTAATTAACAAATATATCAACTTCCATAGCTATTTTGTGGTAAGAACACTTGATACTATCCTTTATCTTCCAAGAATACTAGATGTTATCATGAGCTAGACTTACTATGCTGTGTGTTGTGTTTTGTTTTCTGTTGTGATAAACATCATGACCGAAAGCAACTTAGTCAGGAAAGGGACTTGTTTTACACATCCCCATTACAGTCCTTCACTGAGGAAAGCCAGGACAGGAGCTTAAGCGGGGCATGAGTGTGGAGCAGGTACTGCGTATTGGTGGCTTGCTCTCCGTGGTTAGCTCAGCTTGCTTTCCTATACAACACTGAACCGCCTGTCCAGGCACCTCCTGAAATGGGACAGGGTTTTCCACACCAACCATTAATCAAGAAAACCCCCCACAGGCTTGCCTTCAGGCCAGGTTCTGAAAGTCTTTCTCGGTTGAGATTGTTCTTCCCAGATGACTAGCTTTTGTCAAGTTGACGCAAGTCTAACCTCCACACTGTATGTTAAGTCCATTCAGTTTATTTCCCTTGTTTAGCTCTCATTTTGTATCTAAAAGTTGCCCAGAAATCTCCTAAAATTTTTGCATAGTAGTCTTTACCTTGGTTTCAATCCTTTAGGGCTTTTCCCCGTGTTTGTGTGCACCTTAAACACTGAAATTACACTGCAGACGTGGTTCTGCATTTTGCTTTTCGACATGTTTTGAATGCTTCTTGTGGTAGTAATACAGGTGTCTCACACATATACGATGATCATACTTTTAAGAGTTTAATCTGCACTAGTGTGAAAGCAAGAGTTGAAAATATACTTTGAATTTTGATCTTTCTCTGCACGGCTGTGTGGAACGTTGCCCACTCGTGACCCCTGAGCGACCCAGAAACCTCAACGGGAAATATCAGCACACTCAAGTTCTACATTAGGCTAGGTTTCACTATAACAGTATTTCCAGCTAGTGATAGGGTTTCCTGAGACATAGTCTAATTGTAAGCTGAGGGAAATCCTTATAGTATCATCTACAGTTGCTAAGGAACACACGTGTGCACGAAGGAGATGTGTGTACTAAGAACTACAGGATACCAATGAGGAAATCAGAGCTCTAAATTGATGGAGACATGGGCAGTGGTCATGAATTGGGAGATGGAATGCAGTTGATAGGTTTATTATATATATATATATATTATATTATATATATATGTTTCTTGCCTTTACATTCAGTGGTCATTATTCTGTTAAGAATGTTCCCAAAGTGCTATACAATTGTAGCATTTTTCCTAATGAAAAAATTATTTTTACTTATCAATTTATTCTTTAGATCACTATATTGTCATGAACTCCCAAATAAAAACATCACACAGCTAACTTAATAGAGGCCCTCAAACCAACGGTTGGCCAGTCTCAAGCGCATACATCTCAGTGAATGTCTGTGTGGTTCCAATAGCCATTCTGAGGAGACGGAGTGAGTTTTCTACACCTTCGCTATCAGTTATAGTTTTGTGGTCTTATCTGCCACAAAAAAAGGAAACCTATGACAGCGGAGAAGACCAATTAACATTATATTTTCTTTCATGACTCATGTGTCTTTTGTGTTTTATCTCTCCTCAACACCTAATATTACCCTTTCCTGGGGGTAACTTGTTTTATTTTTCATTTGCCACACATGCTTGTCGACATTCAGAGGACAACTTGCAGGAATCCATTCTCTCCTTTGGTTGTGTGGATCCAGGGAATTGAACTCAGGTGGTCAGGTTTACCAGCGGGTACCTTTATTCCAGGACACCATCTTGCTGGTCCCCAAACCTTGCACTTTCCCGTGTAACTTGAAGCTTCTACAACTGAAACCATCATCTCCATTAAGATAACAAGCACGCTGTGTTATCTGAGTTCTCCTTTTGCTTTTTTGTAATCTGCAAGTGTGTCTGGACACTCTGTAACCCTGCCTCTGCATCGGCCAGCAACTGCTGGTCTCTGGTAATGTGGTTTCCATTTTCTGGGAAGGTGTGTGTGTGTGTGTGTGTGTGTGTGTGTGTGTGTGTATGTATGTATGTATGGTGTGAGCATATGCATAGAAACCAAACCATGCTTTGGATGGTAAGGTTTCTTTCAGTCAGCATGAGTGTCTGGAGTTTCATCCTCTGTGCTTTCACTTTTTCCTTTACTGTGGGGAATGATTCGCTGCCTGGATAATTGTTGTAGAAATATTTAACCCCTTCCCAGGGTTTCTACCCTGCTTCTGACCCTTTAGTTCCTGGATAAAAGGCCCACACAGCCTTTATATTCACAATAAGCCTTAAACAGCACAAGAACTGGGGGAATACCTCCCCTCCATGCTATTAGAATCTACTTTCCTATTGATAACCCTGAACCATTACTTTGTATTTACTCTTTCATCTGGGCTCCTCTTAACTCCAATTGGCCAGCCCTTGGGGCCATGTTTTTATGGCTCACCTAACCCAATGGTGACTTCTTTTTCCTCCTCCTCCAGCTTCTTCTTCCCATCATGGTCCTCCTCGGATCCCAAGCTCTAGAAACCTACAACCCACCTATGTCTCTTCTGCCCAGCTATTGGCTGTTGGCATCTTTATTTACCAATCAGAAAAACCTGGGGGCAGGGTCACTTAACACCTAAGAACAGACTCTCTCCTCTCTGGGGCAACCAGTCTTGGGGGCCCAATATTAGCATCAGAATCCAAGCAGCATCAGGCCAACCCACTACAGGCAATGCTGTAGTTTGTTTACCTATTTACCTGGCGGTGGACGTCTGGATTCTCTCCTGCTTTGAGGCTTTACTACTTACATTGGGAATATTTCTATGCAAGTGTTCATGTGGCTGATCCTTCCATCATCTCTGGAGAAGGCAACCAGCTGTAGAATGGCTGGACTATAAGGATTATTTCCTAACTTAAAAACAAAACAAAACAAACCAAAACAAGAAAACTACCCAACTGCTGTGTCACTTCCCAGGAACTAACAGGTATGAAAGGTCTAGCCCCAACCTCTGGACCACACTTCCTGTCATTTAACATCAGTGTGCTGAGGTCTCCCTGTGTTTTGTTCTTTTCCTAGGGCCCATGCTGATGAATTGTTCCCGGCAGGCATCTATTTGCACGTCCCTGTAAGCATCCTCACAGTGTGTGGCTTGCCTTCCCATTCTCTTTAACACGGTGGCTTTCACAGAACAGACACTGCCTTTTGAAGTCCAGTTTATTTAATTTTTTTTCTTTTATAGTTCATGCTTTTGTTGTTATAGCTAAGAAGTCTTCAACTAAGCCAAGATCACAGTGACCTCTTCTCAGGTTTGTTCTTGGTCATTGTTATAATTATGATTTTTTATTTCCTCTTTGATCCAAAGTTGCACTTGACAAAATATTTGGCATTTTTTCTCTTCTCTCTTTTTTTTTTTTAAAAATTATTTTATTTTTATTTTATGCATATTGGTGTTTTGGCTTCATGTGTGTCTGTGTGAGGGTGTCAGGTCTTGGAGTTACAGACACTTGTGAGCTACAGTGCGGGTGCTGGGATATGAACCCAGGTCCTCTGGAAGAACAGCCAGAGCCAGTTCTCCAACCCTTTCTTATTTTGAGCCTTTGCTGTTGCTGTAAACATACCCGAGACTGTGGCTTGTACCTTTTGTGTTGCGAAAAATTGAGGCTGCTGGGTTGGGGTGAGAGAAGAAGATGCTAGAAGGTGGAAGGAGGGGTGTGTGACAGGTGAGCCTTGTCTAGACTGCAGTTTTTGCTCTCCCGCTCCACACTGTTGCACTCTGCCGCTGTCCCCCCTTTCCCTTGTCACTCTTCACAGTTCATTTTCTTGCTCCTGCTCCACCTCCCTTTCTCTCCCTCCCTCCTCCCTCCCTCTATCATCTAGCCCATCTGAAAATCCCCTGTGCTCCCTTCAGTAAATATAAAATCAGATCTTTAATTATCTCCCAATGTTCTTTCTCTGGTTCAATCCATTGCCATTTAAAAATCCAACATTTCTCGATGCTCTCCAGGTATCGACTCATGGTCCCTCCATGTTGCTTTTTCAACACGCTAGACAAAGAGATTCGTTTACAATGCAGGTTAATATCGTTACACTACTTAAACCTTCTCAGGCTTTCCCACTGTACTCTGAACTGAAGACAAGCGAGTAAGACACCCAATGTCTCTCGGGCCATTGCATGATCAGCACCTGGTTCCTCTCCTATTCTGTCTCTCATTCTCCTGCCACCACAGCCACCTTCCTTATACTTGGAGCAGCTACAGTTTCCCCTGCCCCAGTCTTAGCATTTTCTGTGTTATCTGTCTGGAAGGGCTCAGTCCCCAAACACTTGGTCTGGCCTGCTCTCACCTGCTCTCGCCTGCTCTCTTGTTTCCTTCAGGTCTCTGCTGGAATATGTTCACATTAGAGAGGCGTTCTGTGACCGCTCTCAATAAAATGCAGCTGTGCCTGTCAACCTTTAGATTTCTCGCTTACACCGCTTAACCCTAACCCATCACATGGCATGGCTGCTCATGTGTTGGCTACCTTTCTGTCCTTATAGAGTATACATTCTCTGAGGGCTGTTCATTCTCTACAACACCCACAGAATTTAGAATGGTGCCCGGCACATGGTAGATCTAGAGTCATTAAATGTAAATGGATGAGTCTTTCTGGAGAGACACCCTCAGAAAGACACTTTCACAGATGTGTACCCTCAGAGAGGCACCCTCAGAGAGGCTTCCTCAGAGAGGGATTTCCTTAGTAATTTGTAGCAATCCAGACATATTTATTAAAACAGGATCTGGCCAAGCATGGCCCTGCATACCTGTACTCCCAGCACTCCCAGCACTCCCAGCAGAGAGGCTCAGGCAAGGAGATCTTAAGTTCAAATCCAGCCTGGGCATCATAGAAAGACCCTATCTCAAACTAAAAGCCCCGTTGGAGCATATTGTGTGGGAAGGAACTTGAGAGTTGAAGTAGGAAAAGGGCTTCTGTGTGGTAGTGAGGTTCAGCATGTTGAATATTCTTGTGTTCATTAGTGTGGGTCAACTTGACACCAATGGGAGTCATCTGGGAAGAGGGAACCTCAACTGAGGAATGCCTCCATCCAGTTGGCTTGAGGGAAAGCCCGTGAATGGCTCTGGGTTGTTTAAGAGCATGCTGGTGGTCCTGGGGTGTTTAAGAAAATAGATAAAGTAAGCCATGAAGAGAAAGCTGGTAAGCAGGTTTCCTCCATGGTCTCTACTTCAGTTCCTGCATCCCTTCCTTAAGCTCCTGCCCTAGCTTCCCTCACTGGTGAACTGTAAACTCTAAGCCAAACAAACCCTTTCCTCCCCAGGTTGTTGGTGTTTAATTGTGGCGGCAGGAAGTGAACTGAGGTAACTCTACATAGCCATATATGACAATTTAAGAAAGAGTTGGCTTTGCCAGCAAACAATTTAGCAAGTAAAACAGGGAGCCTGGTTTAATTTATCAATGAGTTGTGGTTTTTATTCAGTCAGCAGTAGGAGAAAAGTAAACACAGAGAGGCAAGTGACCCAGCAAGCGACCCAAGGCAGCACATTCTGTGCTTTCCTTCAGCCACTTGGCGGCCTCCACAAGATGCGTTTACTCTGCACTGATTTTGGTGTGAACCTCTCGGCTCTTCACCCGCAGCTTGTTGACCTGGGACTCGGCGATGTCTGCCCGCTCCTCGGCTTCCTCCAGCTCATGCTGCAGCTTGCGGAACTTGGCCAGGTTGACGTTGGATTGTTCCTCCTGAGAACAGACAAGAGTTCTGGCAGTTAGATGCCATGGGCCTCACTCTGTTTGTTACCAGGTCAGATTATTCCACAATTGTATTCCCTTCTCATGTGGTGCTGGTCACGTCTGACCTCCAGTCTCAACCCAATTTGTAACTTTAGTGACAATTTTGACTTGAAGGAAGGGAAGGAAAAATTGCTTTCCAGTGGAAGAGACCAGCTTTTTGTCAAACCTTCTTACCACCTCCTTGCTTTTTTAAAGATTTAATTTATGTGTGCAAGTATTTAGCCTGCATATACATACATACATATGCATATATACATATATAAATATATATACACATACAAGCATACATACATACATACATACATACATACATGTATGTATGCTTGTGTAACATATTCAAGGGACTTGGAGGACCTTGGAGGTCTTCCAAGCAGTGACTCCTTTCCCCTGGAAATGTAGTTACATATGGTTGTGAGCCACTGTGTGGGTGATGGGAATTGAACCTGCCTTCTCTGGAAGAGCAGCCAGTGCTTTTGACCACTGGTCCAGCTCTCCCTCGCCTTGCTTACTTTTCTGATGTGGCTCTTGGGTAGAGGGGAAGAAGAGGCCCAGGTGCCCCAGAGACCTCGGTAAGCAAAGGTTTACACTGCAATAGCTTGGAAAGTCCACTAACCGTTGTTTCCCTGTGCGTTTTAACATTAATGCAGAGAAGGGAAGAAGTGGATCTAAGACAAAAGTTGCCTGCCTTTGTGTTCTGTTACTCTTCGTGCCTTCTACTACTAAAAGAATGGGAGTAGGCCCGGCAGGGGAAAGCAGAGCTGGCTGGCCTTCCAGGGGCCTTTCTTTGTTGTTTGGTACTGCAGAACGCAGGGCCTCACACCACTAGCTGTCCCTCTCGTATCTCCTCATGTTCTGGTTGCAGCGATACACACACAGCAAGGAAAGAAAGCCTTACCTACAGAGCGAGTCAACAAGTCAGTCGAGGGAGGAAGGCCATCAATATGTGGCGTTTAGGAACTCATGATTTGTGTGTGCTGAGGGACATGAATTGTTCAAGCTGGCATTTGTCTTTCTGTTGTGTGATTCTTGCTATCAATTAAGGCCAGGTATTGGGAGCTTTCTTTTTACCTGGTCCTTCCTGCCTAATAATATTTAAATATCTCCTCTATCTCCTCTTGAACCCTATTCTGTGATTAGCATGGGGTGTGCTATTTGTAAGATCACAACCCTCATTAAATATGTGAATGGTAGATTCTTACTGTGTGTCTTTCTTCCTTTACACACATGGTTTAAAAAAAAAAAAAAAACCAAAAACCAAAACCAAACCAAACCAAACCAACACATATTTTCTCTCCCAACAGAACTCTGCTTCTTTCTACACAACCTCAGAGATACTTACAGCCTCCTCTGCCTGTCTCTTGTAAGATTTCACCTTCGCCTGTAATTTATCCACCAGGTCCTGCAGCCTCAGCACGTTCTTGCGGTCCTCCTCGGTCTGAAAGTTTGATTAAAAAAAAAAAAGATACGCATTCAATCCAAAGAAATGCGTCTACCTCCAGTGCTAAAATTAGTCACCGCTGTGCCAGACAGGGGACTTTGGGGTAAACTTGACAACCCATGCTCTGAACAGTGGTCATGCTTGTTAAATGTCTCTGCTGTCCCATTGAAGGATTCTATACATCTGCTCTAGTTCTTACCCTCCTATTCCGGGAGAGGCCACACTAAGACTACCATCTAGTTTATTTTGCTTTAATGCCTATTTAATTCTTTTCTCTCTAATGCTGCCTTCCCTCCCTTCCTCTTTCCCCTTTCTCTTCTCTTTCCCTTTCCTCCTTCCTTCCTGTTAGCGGGAATCAAGCTCATGTCTGTCGAATTCTGTGTCGTTTTGTAAAGGCTTCCGTAATCATCCTAGCTTGGTGTATGCTTGGAAGCAGGAACTATGTCTTTTGTCCTTTACATACATGGAGTTAACGTGCACGTCTGCAAGTGCCACCTAAGGAGTCATGAGGGTTTTCCTTTCCCTTTGGGCAAGATACCTGCACGTTCTAGAAGCTATTCCTCTCACCTGGTAGGTAAGTTCCTTTACTCTTCTTTCGTGCTTCCTTAACCCTTTAACGGCCTCGGCATTACGTTTCTGTTCATTCTCAACCTCTCCTTCAAGTTCACGTACCTGGAACCAAGAAAGAAAGATGTATCTACAGTCAGTGTTGGGGGGGTTAGCCTAGGGTCAACTACAGGTATTGAGCAGGGTGTTCCTGATCGAAAGACAAGAAGAGGGTGTCCTCTTGATCTTCCCAGATTTAGGACTGCAGACACCCACCCTGGCCTCCAGTTTCTGGATCTGCTTCTTGCCGCCCTTCAGCGCCAGCTGCTCAGCCTCGTCCAGACGGTGCTGCAGGTCCTTCACCGTCTGCTCCAGGTTCTTCTTCATCCGCTCCAGGTGGGCGCTGGTGTCCTGCTCCTTCTTCAGCTCCTCCGCCATCATGGCGGCCTGAGAGGAAAATAAATCAAGGAAATAATGAGCCCTGGTGGTGGCAAGGCAGCACAGGTGGGAGGAGGATAATGTGCATGGTGCTCACGTCAGTAATGGCTTTCTTGGCCTTCTCTTCTGCATTGCGTGACTCTTGAATTACTTCCTCCACTTCACTCTGCAGCTGTGAAACATCAGTTTCCAACTTCTTTTTGGTGTTGATGAGGCTCGTGTTCTGTTAGGAAAAAATGGTGGGAATTTATAACTCTTTCAGGTTTCTCACTTGGGGTTTACAGTTGTTCTATTTTAGTCTAACCCAGCTTTTACTAATGTGAACTATTCTGTTTGGCACAAATTTGCAGTCAGTTGCATGGCTGGAACCTCTGTCCTTGTACTCAGTCCTTTACTGCCTATCTGACTTACATAGGAGGACCTGTGACATTTTAAGAGTGCTTGCACTGACAGGGTATGATGGTACATGCTTGTCATTCCAGTAGTCCAGAGGCTAAGGCAGGCGGATCATGAATTGAGGGCCAGCCTGTGTTTCATGGGAAGATCCTGCCTCGAGACAACAACAATGGATGCCCATTATTAGTAGTCATCTCACCTTTGTTCTTTTCACTTGTTTTATTTATAGTATTATCTGCTTACAAGGTTGGGAATAGTAGGGTTTGTTTTATTTTGTTTTGTTTTTATGTGTGTAAGAACGTATGATGCCTGAAGTCTCTCAAAAGAACTATGTAGGTGAATACAGTGGTGCAGGGAGAGAGAAGAGGGCTTGTCCACTGTGTGTATGCGTAGGGATGGGGGTGTGGGTATTCTGAATTTGTATTATGAAAACATTTTCTTAAATTTTCAACACAGTATTCTTGAGGGAAGGAAAACTCCCTCCGTATGTATTAGAAATCCTGGAGTGTGGTTATTTTAGTGTCACAGAGATCTTATGAGGAACTGCTACGACATTTAATGCCTGGGCAAGAAGGGATGACGCTAAGTGCTCTGAGAGGCAACGGAACAGCGACCACGGTGCAGTAGTCACTCTGACAGTGACCGTGATAAGTGCCGCAAGTGATGTGTTTCAGTTTGGAGTCGAAGGCATGCTTACCCAGGGTTATTCTTCATGGCTTTATTACCCCAAAAGTCTACCCTTATGTCTAAATCTACAAAGCCCTCTTGGTAGAAAAATCCAGAAAAGACAAGTAGGAATGCACAGTAAGGTGACCCAGCGCCCTCGCATCGCTCCAGTAGTGGTTCAGATACAGCTCCATCCTTGGCTGCATGTTCGTCCCTACACTAGATTCCTCACCTGGCAGTGCACCAGCATGGGGCTCACCTGGGTGTGGAGGAGCTGCACGCGCTCACTGGCGTCCAGCAGTTCCTGCTCTGCAATCTTCCTGCTCCTCTCCGTCTGCTCCAGAGTGGCCCGCAGCTCCTCGATCTCAGCCTGCAGCAGGTTGGCTCTGCGCTCCACGATCGCCAGCTGCTCCTTCAGGTCCTCCTGGCCCCGGAGAGCGTCATCCAGGTGCAGCTGGGTGTCCTATCAGTTAAACAAATATTTTCAAGACTCCGAAGAGGATCTGAACACCTAGAGGAGGAGCTGGAGGAGTGCATTGGTGTTGGGGACAGGAGATGACTTGCCTGTCATTTGTCTGAGCTCAAGAATGATGGTTGCGTTTGTCTAGAGTGGGAGCAAATTGTCAAGGGACAGAGTCCTGTTCTGTCTCCGCCTTTAACTTATTATCTGTCACATGCCAGTCACTATCCCTTATCAATTACAGGGCATTTTTTAACTACCCCACATAGTGCTTGGCATCTGCGATCTCATTTGATCCTCACAGCTATCCATGAGATGAGAAACTTACTTTTACTATAAGAAGTAACAGGCCCAAGAAGTTAAATAACTCCCTTTACGTCAAAATGACAAAACCAAGCCCCAACCTCAGGCCTGTTTTGTGTAAAGCCTGTGTATTCTAGACCTTGTCATTTCTTATCTTTCAGCTTCTGTTGGTTCTTCTACATAGGATGCCTGTAGACGCTTATGCTCTAAGCACAGTGTGAGTGAGAATAAACACTTTCTCCTTAAGTTGTTCTTCGCTAACACAGCAGTGGGTGAAAGTAGCTAGGAGCAGATGGCTTACGAAGTAATTGTGAGAACAGCAGGCAGGTGGGTTCTGTAACTCATCTAAGAGGTGAATGCCTGTCTACCTTCAGGATGCCTTGGGTGTTCCTGTAGTTCCTCAAGCTCTCGGCAGCCAAGCGGTTGGCGTGGTTCAGCTGGATTTCCATCTCATTGAGATCTCCCTCCATCTTCTTCTTGACTCTCAGAGCATCGTTCCTGCTCCTGATCTCGGCGTCCAGCGTGCTCTGCATCGTCTCCACGACTCGAATGTGGTTTCTCTTCAGTTGGTCGATCTCCTCATCCTTCTCAGCAATCTTCCTGTCGATCTCGGACTTGACTTGGTTCAGCTCCAGCTGGATGCGCAGGATCTTTCCCTCCTCGTGCTCCAGAGATGCCTTAAGGGAAGAGTGATCAATCAGTCATCACTGAGCAGGAGAGAACTCACGTGGTTGGAGTCTGCTCCGAGTGTGTGAGGAAAACTCTTATTGCTGTTGTCCTGTTGCAATTTAAAGCTAATGTAGTTGTCCAAAGAACCTGCGTAGTGAATCATTTTTTCGGTTGTTTATCCAGTCAGATTTTATAGGACAGTTCTGTAGTAAAAGTACTGTGCAGTGTCTAAAGATTCATGACATACTAACAAATTAATTTTACATATAGTATAAACATGCTACATATATACATGTAATGTTTCACAAACTACAGTCTTCATGTATGATATATTAATCTGGCATAGAAACCATCAGGTATAAAATAGTTTTTCCCCAGTTATATAATGTGTACTTGCTAAACTATGTGTAGGCAATGTATCAAAACAAAGCTTCCCATTGCCCCTTACAGGCAACTATTTTAATGTGGAACAATTTTTTCTACTATTTTTAAGGCAGAATTTCTTGCTTTGTGTCTCAGGATGGCCTTGGGCTTATGGTCTTTCTACTTCCCTATTTCTATCTATTTTCTACCTATTTTTATTTAATCAAAGTTTTATATGCAAATATGTGTCTTGTTTTTTGATTGTGAGCCTAGCCTTTGATGGCTGAGCCATCTCTCCAGTGTGTCTTGCTTTTTAAAAGCAAACATTTGTGTCTAACATAAATCTTTCCCCACATTAATCATACTTTTTGGTCATTTTTCACTTTATTTAATAAATAGTGTAGATCGACAGACAGAACATGAAGGTCAGAGAATAATCTGTGGGAGTTTCTTCTCTCCTCCTGCCTGTGGATTCTGAAGATCGGATGGAGGGCATAAGGACTGGTGGAGAGTGCCTTAAACTCCTGAGCCATTTTTCTGGGCTTCTCGGGTCTTTTAAGGTGTGATTTTGCTATAAAGCTCTGACCTGAGTCTTACTATGTAGATCAATCTGGCCTCAAATTTGGACTAATCCTCCTGTCTCTACCCCCAAGTGCTGGGATTTCAGGTGTGTGTAACCTCTCCTGACTTATAACCAGACTTAATTGTTAATTGGGATTCTACCACTCTAGTTTGTTTCCTTTTTGTATTGGACATATTTGTCTTAAAGTTTCTTGTGGTAAATCCTAAGAAAGTGAATGGATGGGTTCATTTGCATTTTTCTTAAACTCATTTTTATTTTATTCGTGTGCACATGAGTTTGTGTGGATGTATGTCATGTTTCTGCAGGAGCTCTTGGAAGCCAGAAGAAGGTATTGGATCCACAGGAGTTAGAGTTACAGGTGGTTGTGAGAGCCACCAGATGTGGGTACTGGGAACTGCGCTCAGGTCCTCCTGAAGAGCAATACAAGCTCTTAACATATGAGACATCTCTCCAGCACCAGTACTGACATTATTAAGGCTTTTGATAGGATCGCCTAATTGCCCTGTGCACAAATGCCCCAAATTTAAATTTAAATCTGCTGCATAATAATGTATTCAACTCGTGATACCATTACTCAGCTTGATACATTTGCTAATGTTTGTCTGCTATTTCCCCCCACAGCATAGCAACATGTACCTCTGCTTCCTCTAAGGCAGCCTGGATCTCACACTTCTCTTGTTCCACTTGCTTCTTTATTTTCTCCAGCTCGTGGATATGCTTTCCTCCCTCTGCGATCTGCTCGGTCAGGTCAGAAATCTCCTCTGTGGAAGAACAGATGAAAGGAAGTGGTTGAAATGATGGTGGCATGGGAGCATCTGGCCAGGACTGAGCAGGGTCAGGAAGGTCACCCAGACTCACGCTGTAGATTCTTATTCTCTCTCCTTAGCGTCTCCAGTTGATCCAGAGACTCCTCATAGGCGTTCTTCACCTTGAACAGCTCCGTGCTGAGAGTACGGGACTCCTTCTGGCAGGACTCAAGCTCAGCCTGAGTTTCCTCATACTTCTGTCTCCATTCCGATAGGACCTGAAAAGGTCGTAGATGGTCAGCTGGGACAAAGAGGAGAAAGACCTAATAGAGTTTTCATGAAGGTCAAGCAGGTTAGATCACCTTGTCGAAGTTTCTCTGCTTCTTGTCCAGGGCAGCACACGCAGCATTGGTCCTCTCTACGTCCAGCATGAGGTCCTCCACTTCGTTCTGCAGTCTCTGCTTCGTCTTCTCCAGGGAAGCACACTTGGCGTTCACGGCTTCTACGTGCTCCTCAGCCGCCTGCAGACGCTGAGCCAGCTTCTTCCTGAGGAGTTAGCCAAACTGTCAAGACCCAGCCAAAGGTAGGAACAGAACAATAACTGGATAATCCCTCCTGCCATCCTGCCCTAGGCTGGCAAACTCATCTGCCTCTCAGCAGTGATCACCACACTTCATTCTAGACTGGTAAGCTGGAATTTTCCAAAAAGGCAGATAGTTGGGCTCAGTAAAGTCCTTGGAATTTTACTAGATTCCCACAGGCTGCTGTCAGTGCTAGATGCCTTCATATATCAATGGCTCTGGGCTTATAGAACTTCTGTTTGGGAATGACTGTGAAAACCATCAGCTAGGACAACATTGTTGATTGGTTTATATATCCCCTCTTAAGCCCATGTTTGTTACCTCAGACTTTTCTGGCTCCTTTTATGACCCCCCCCCCAACACAGAGAGAATAGCTAATTTGTTTATATCATGTATGCTTGGATGTCAAACTAGAGAACACAATTGTCAGACAAATCCAGACAATCCATGCACATGCAAAGGCAAATTTGATTTCCATTTGAGTGGTCCATATTCTTGCTTCATTCCCATTGGTGTGCCAAGGCCACATCCCTAAGACACAGATGACCCCTTTAAACTTGACGCCCAGGAAGGTGTATTTGAAGGTGGCCTCTGTCTGCCGAGACTAGAGCTTTATCTTATTCAGACCCATCTTAGACACTCCGTATAGCTTAGGGAACTCGATTGTGATTTTTAAGAGGAATGCTTGGTCCATTCGGAGCTTAAGAAGATGAACTCTGTAACCAGAACCTCTGGTTCCAACACCAGCTATTCCTCTACATAAGTCTGTAACCTCAGGTTAGGTTAACTTAAAACAAAAATAGCGACCTAATACTGCTGTGCTGCTAAATGAGCGCATGGATGTCTAACATTTGACACAGGTACATAGAGGAATAGAAACTCGTCTTCCCTTCAGCTCCTGAATCAACCTCTATGTGGTTAAAAGAAACTGCACTCCATAAATGTCAGCTACTGATATTTTCATGTCACTAGAGCAAGACCCCCATGGCTTCTTGTGGGCCTTGCTGCATTAGGGAGCACACAGATAGTAACTATGTCCTCTTAAGTTCACATCCGTACTTGGCCTCCTCCAGCTCCTCCGTGCGCTGGATGGCATCCGTCTCATATTTGGTCCTCCATTGGGCCACCTCGCTGTTGGCCTTGGACAGCGCCCTCTGCAGCTCGGCTTTGCCTTCCTGCTCCTCCTCGTACTGTTCCCGCAGCAGGTCACAGTCGTGGCGGGAGGACTGCAGGGCGTGAGCCAGCGCGTTCTTGGCCTGGGGAAATGATAGTCCAGTGATCTGAATTCGTATATCCTCTAACACTTAACTCACAAACCTCAAGTAGCTATAAATGGGTCTTCTCAGACTTAGTTTGCCAAGACCTCTGGTAAAACTCACCTTGGTTTCTTCCTCGAGCTGTCGCTTCAGCTCCTCAATCTGCTGGGTAGATGCCTGTTTGCTCCTTGACAATTGAGAGACTAAAGCATCTTTCTCATCCAGCTGTCGGGAATACTCTCCTAAGGACAGCAGAAGCAGGAGAACTCATGGTTTAGCATTAAGCTGTGTGCACTTGTATACATTTTGATTCATCTCTAAGCATTGTTATAGAAATGGACATTAACAAAGAAATAAAAGTCAGAAATGCAGCTCAGCGAGCACGAGTGTCTCGGGAACATGACAGATGTCTCAAGCTAACTTTGCTTCCGTAACAGATTTCTCTACTTAACTTTGCTTCCCCACACCTTCACGGCCTGCTCTGAAAAGTTCCGATGGCTTGTTGATCTTCCTCTTAAATGAGAGTATTACTGCATAGTCAGAACCCCCTTTGTGCAGTGTAGGATGAGGGGAGCCCGGGAAGGAGTCTACCTGCTTCTGTCTGCAGGCGAGCTCTCTGCGCGGTCAGCTCATTGATGAGCCGCTGCTGCTCCTCCTCCTTGCTCTTCAGCTCGCTCACCTGGTCCTCCAGAGTGCGGCACATCTTCTCAAGGTTTCCCTAAGGATCACATGGCAAGGGATAATCAGACACTGACTATGAATATAGGCAAAGAAGAAAGAAAGAAAGAAAGAAAGAAAGAAAGAAAGAAAGAAAGAAAGAAAGATGAAAGGAGAGAACAAATAAAATTTAATCCCATTTTAAAGTAATTAAGCTGTTTTAATATTAAAAGAAAAATATATTTTTAAATATATGAGATATGAGTAGATAGTTATATTATTGTCGTTTGGCATATGCCAGAATTTAACATACATGTTATATTCATTATTGGGGAAAAGCCACAGATCCCAATAATGTTGACACTCACTTAAGTGGATTTTGAAGTTATACTAGTGGGTTACTTTGGAACTTTAGAAAATTTAGGAAATGAAATTATGGGAATATATTAGGGCAGGAAATACTTGAACACTGCTATAAAAGGCCTGCAAACCACGTTTGATACCAAGAATAATGGATGCTGTTTTTCTGGCTCAGTGCTGTCTCTAGAGGCAGTGTTGGGTACCTTGGCTTTGGCGATGGCCTCTGCATTACTGCTAAGGTCGTCGATCTCCATCTTCAGCTCGCTCTTCTCCTTCTCCAGCTTCTGCTTCACCCGCTGCAGGTTGTCGATCTGCTCCCCGAGCTCCGCCATACTGTCCGCGTGCTTCTTCCGAAGAGCGGCTGATGTGGCTTCGTGCTGCAGGGTGGCCTCCTCCAGGTCCCTGCGAAGCTTCTGGAACTCCGTTTCCCGCTTCTTATTCAACTCCACCTGAGCAGATGTGGCCCCGCCGGCTTCTTCCAGCCTCTCGCTGATCTCCTCCAGTTCCCGGGAGAGGTCAGAGCGCTGCTTCTCTGCTTTGGCCCTGGAGGCCCGCTCTGCCTCGATTTCCTCCTCCAGCTCCTCGATGCGGGCCTGGAAATCAAACACGTACATTAACACAATCAATTTTAGTATTATTTTTTGGTGCATAAAAAAAAAGACAAAAGAAAGGTGAGGGGCTAATCGTCCATGCCTTCTATCACAGACCTCAGGATGCTGAGACAGGAGGAACGTGAGTGTGAGGTCAACCTAGGCTAGATAATGTAGCCCTGTCACAAAATACCAAAATGAATGAATGAACGAATGGATGCATGAGAAAGAGAGAGAGAGAGAGAGAGAGAGAGAGAGAGAGAGAGAGAGAGAGAGAGAGAGAGATGTGAAAAGATTCACCTGCAGCTCTTTGATCTTCTTCTGCAACTGGATTTCCACAGCTTGTTCATCTTCAATTTTGCTTATTAGATTGCTGATTTCAAACTCCTTCCTTTAGACAGAATAGCGGACACATGAATATGCAAATTATCTGAAAGATGACATTACATAGAATTCTCTCTAGAGCTCCTACTTTTTGAGTTTCTCATCCAGCTGCTGCTTGTCATTTTCTACGTCCATTGTGGACTCTTGGGCCAGTTTCAGGTCCCCCTCCAGTTTCCTCTTGGCTCTTTCCAGATCCATCCTCAGCTTCTTTTCTTGCTCTAGCGATCCTTCAAGCTGATGATGGAAGAGAAAGCCATTAAAATCGAAATTCACTTAAAGAAATGTTTCAGGAGGGCATTTGAAACATGCTCACATCATCCACTTGCTGTTCCAGCTTGGTTTTGGCTTTGGTCAGGGTGTTGACTTTGTCCTCCTCTGCCTGCAGGTCATCCAGGGTCTGCTGGTGGGCCTCCTGCAGGGCCTTCTTCTCCTTGGTCAGCTTGGCGATGGTTTCGTCCAGGCCTGCCATCTCCTCTGTGAGGTTTTTCACCTTAGGAAGCAAACACACTTTGCATTAAATATTATGTCTTAATAGTTTCGGTTTTATGTTTTAATTCTTAATTAAAATGAGTCATAAGCCGCCCATGTTGATATTCCATACCTTGTTCTCCGTGGCGTGCTTCTCCTTCTCAACCTTGGCCAGTGTCAGCTCAAGGTCATCGATGTCCTTCTTCAGCTCCGAGCACTCGTCCTCCAGCTTCCTCTTCTTGGCCGTGAGCTCGGCGTTGATCTCCTCCTCGTCCTCGGCTCTCTCGGTCACCTCTTTGATTTTGGCCTCCAGCTGGATTTTGTTTTTGATCAATTGTTCACACCTTTCCTCAGCATCAGCCAAGCTGTCTGCTTCCTGTGGATTCATTAAGACACTTAGTCTGTCACTTGTTTTGAAACTTGCTTATTTGGGGCAAAAAAAAAAAGGTGTTCATCTGAATTCTGTTGAATTTTTCAGCATGAACATAAGTTCACCTTGAATTGAGAATTAGTTCTGACTTAGAGATATGCAACTAATTAGGAAATGAGAGTAGATGTTTAGAAGCAAAGGAATCTCTATAATGATTGGGCTGGGGAAGGTGGTGGCAGTAGAATTGTGTGTAGAAAAGAGAAAAGATTTGCAGGTAGGGCAGTAAGGAGCCTGAATTGTCCTCAAAGATCCATAGATGTTGTCTAGGGCAAGTTGCTCCCCATCTCAATTCTCAGTTTTTCACATATAAATAATTTCTGAGAGCTATTTAGTTGTAATAGTCAAAGATGTTGATTTAGTGACATCGTTTAGTTTTAATTTCAATCATTTTATCAATTCAAGTTGTCAAGTAAGATTTTGAGAAAAAGAAAAGTAAAAAGTAAATGAAATCCTTTCTCCACATAGCATTTTTAATTCATTCAAATGTTTATGATGGCCCCTAACACTATAATTGCTTGAAGTTTCCATTTCTATTTAAAGAATTGCTTATTATCTTCAAAATGAAATCCAGAGTATATACGAACAAACAACTCGGAGAAATTATGCAGCTACATAAAAAATTTATAAGTAACTAATTAACGGGCTCAAAAATTCAGCCACTAACTTGCTAGATGCCTCTGCCCTGGGGATTTCTCTAGCTTCTCGGTGGGTGTGTGTTTTATCGTAAGTGTTTAAACTGGATGCGGCTGAGGACTCCTCAGGTACCTGTTCTCTAATAGTGATTGATACACTCTGTGTATATTTACTCTGACTGGTCAATCATGGAAAGAGACGGAGGGGATCTAGTCTCAGGCATTTGGAAAACCATCCTTCCCACAATGTCTTTCTACCACTGGGCTTGTTGACCCAGGAGATGGGCGGTTATGTCTGATTGAAGTGTCTTGCTGGGTTCTCTCCCCTCCTTGACTGCAGCCTCTTCCTGGACTCAGGAAGGGTGACTTGAAGAGGCTCATTCATGCCAACGGAAGAGTTGGGGAGGGTGCCACGCACCACCTTCCAGAGAAGTAGCTCAACTCCTATAAATGCATCATGTATACTCATCTAAGGGCTGAGGAAAGGAGGGATGGTTATTCTAACTTTTTCTTTAAGACAGACGGGGTCTCTCTACATAGCCCTGGCTGTCTTGGAACTCACTATGTAGACCCTCTGACCTTAAACTCACAGAGAATCTGCCTGCGTCTGCCACCCTAGTACTGATTATCTTGTCTTGTATGACAGTCTTATGCACTCAGATTTTCCAAATAGAACCATCCTTGTGGATTTTGTCTTTCTTATTTATTTATTTATTTATTTATTTATTTATTTATTTATTTCAGGTTTTTGTTTGTTTGTTTTCTTGCATTTTGCTGAGAACTAAACCCAGAATTTTTAGCACCTGGGAAAGTGCTGTACCATGGGCTGCACCTCCAGCACTGCCCCCCCCCTTATACTTTCTATTTTGAGACAAAAATCTCACTCCATTGCTAAGGCTGAAATTGGCTTTGGACTTGTATTCTAGTCCAGGTGGGCCCGTGGGATCCTCCTGACTCAACCTTTGAAATAGCTGGCGTTAAAGGCCCTGTACTAGTAGTTTTAGCAAAGTTATATTTTTAAGGCTGGGACAATGCAACCAAGTCAAAGATATAAAATATTTGAGTGAGACTTAGGAATTTAGCTTTAAACTACTTGCTTTTTCAAAGTTGTGAATCCTCCCTTTCCCCTGTGTAATGTAAACGTAATTGTAGCTCTCTTCCTCAACACACTATTGAAAGGAAATTAAACTAACAAAATAAATCCGCCCCCTTCAAAAGATTGTTTTTCCTCAAGAAAAGTCCCATGTTGTAAGTGACAGTCTCTCAAAGTCCAGGAAGCGCCCCCTGCAGCATGGTGATAAGACATGGTCAGGACGGAGCACTCACAGATTGAACCTGGAGCTGCAGGTCGTTCTTCTCTTTGAGAAGCGTGACCATTTTCTCCTCCAGCTCCTTCCTCTTTGCCTCTGACTTGGCGAGCTCGTCCTTGGTTTTCTGGAACTCCTCCTTCATGGTGGCCATCTCCTTCTCGGTCTCTGCGCTCTTCAGCAGGGGCTTGATCTTGAAGAAGAGTTTCATCCAGGGCCAGTGCTTGACGTTCATGAAGGCACGGATGTTGTACTGGATGCAGAAGATGGACTCCCTGAAATGTGAGGGAAGATGGTGTAATCATTCCACTGGCAGCAGTGTGACTGAGATTTATTGCGGACAACATGGCTTTCCTGTCCTGACACATGTTCATCCTAACAATCAGAGATAGAGTCTATCGTCCTCAGTATTGCTACTCTGCTAATATGAATGCTAGTCATACAGAGCAATTGAGTGTCCTCAGCTCCTGCCGAGCTGGAAAGGATGGGCTGAGTGTGGAGGGCACCCACTATACTCTCTGAGAGACTCTTGCCACAGAAAGAGCAGACACATATGGGAGGAGTTGCTGGGAGGACATGGCCATTGTAATCAGATAGTGCTGTCCTGCTGTTGCCACATAGCCATGAACTTCGAGGTGAGGGGCCATAGGTTGAAGGATTCACCTCACCTCAGCCCGGCTACTCTTTCCTTCAAACCGTTCCTGTTTTGATCATCGCTGAATCAGCCACTCTTCTCCTGTTGGTGTCTTCAGGTAATATGCTGGCTTTTCTAAATTCTCTGAGTAGCTTAGTCTTGTCTGCGTAAGTTCATTAACATTTGGGGACATTTTTAGCAGCAAGTAAGCTCCAAAGTTGTTTAATTTAAATTTAAAAAATCAAAATGGTAAGATTGGTACAGTGCTTCAATGATAGCAATGGGCTGGCAATGTTTGGGTGGCTTAAGTTTATTACCAGGCAGGTTTTATTTCTATTGGCTCAGTTGCTAGGAAATCCAACTCTGAGAAGACAGATATCATGACACAGCTATGATGGATGGGAAAAAAAAAAACCCAAAACTCTGATTATGCCAACCTTAAAAATCCAGGTGAACAAAATTAGTAAAATGTGTGCAGGACTAGAGCAATGCATAAAAATGTCGTGTAGATAAGTTGGAGGATGTTAACTTTGGAAAGAAGAAAAGGGACTTCTCACTAGATAGATTTGGGTGAGTGGACAAGGTCTGTTCAGACATGAGAATAAACGGTAAGTGAACTGTTTAGCATGGCTATGAAAGGCTGTACGATTAGCTGTGAAAGATATGGTGGGGAATAGAACCTTGACAGCCAAGCGAAGCAGCCTGGATTTGATGTAGAATTTCATGGGGATCTGGGAATAGAGATGTGGGGTGATGAAAACTGTTTGCTGCAGGATGTTTCTGTGCATGAGATGGGTGGGGTGGCAGAGCAGAGGTCAGGAGAGGAATTCTGGGACGTCTAGCCTGAAGGGTGACACTAAGGTTGATGTGTTGTAGGGATGAGAGCTCATGCTAATCTCAGATTGAGAGGACAGTGAATGAGGAAAACTGGTGGACAGTCCCCAGGGTGTGGGGTACAAGGTGTGGGGTGACCTTGTGATCCTCAAGAGTGACAATAGCTGTTACCTTCTCAGCAGCATTTTCTGGTACTCGACTCTCATTAGGTAGCCCCTACAGACCGCCTGTGTTCTTGTTATAATCTGGGCCAGCTTTTCATCTCTCATTTCTTCCAGGAGACCCAGGAGACCAGCTTTGAAGAAAACCTGGAGGAACAGAGAGTCACAGGTCGTCCCCACACTTGGGCTGTGGGTCCAGGGGCCAGGTGTACAGGAGTCGCAGCCATACCTTGGTGTGTCCAAATTTATACTGGGTGTGATCAATATCAATAGAGCCCAGAAGCTTCTCAGAGGCCTTCTTGCTGTCAATGAACTGTCCCTCTGGAATAGCACTTGCATTTAACACCTTATATCTGTGCACATAAACACATAAGGCATAGTCACTTGCCCAACTGCCACCAAATAGAAGCAGCTGTTTGACAGAAATTAGAGATCTAATGATCTACTGATAAACATTCATAGCATTTAGTGTCATTCGACAAAGGGGACTGACCTCTGCTTAAAGTCCCCATACAGAATCCTGCTGGGGAACCCCTTCCTGCAGATGCGGATGCCTTCCAGCACCCCATTACACCTCAGCTGGTGCAGGACCAGTTCGTGCTCCATGGCACCTGCACACAGAGAAAATTAGTTGAGTCCTGGGTAGTGAATTTTCAGTTTGAGCCTACTTTGTTATTAGTGCTTTGGGTCTTACCAGGAGTTTTCGTTTCGTTGGGAATGATACACCGTACAAAGTGAGGGTGTGTACTTCTTAGGTTGGTCATCAGTTTATTTAAGTTTTCCTAGAAAGTGAGACAGAAGAGTTGTGAGAAAGTTGTGTTTTAAGTTTCTTTTTCTTCCTTTGCTTTTTTTCCCTGTTTGGTAAAAATCATATAACACACTCTTAGCTACTGGGTATAAGCATATGAAGCTATAACTTCTGTCAGTTGTTTTGAAGGCTTTCAGTAGTTAACCTGCTTAAAATGTCAGAAGGACAAAGTGCTGGGAAGAAATGCAGATCACGAAGGTGTCCATTATAGCACCTAGGTCCAGACAGCATGATCAGTGACCTCCATACACAGGTGACATTCTCAGACAGCATCAGAAGACTGACCACAGTCTGTCTCTGCCACTAGGCTGACTACGTCCCATCCTCTGTCTCCCTGGCCCTCCTGTGGAAATAGTTCAGATGACCTCTGTGGCCTCTCCTGTCTTCAGCACTAATAATGCTCACAGTGGCTGGCAAGTTCCAGTGAAAACCCAGCTTAGCAATCATTCCAACCATTAGCATTCTGATAATTTCATGTTCTGTTTTCGGAAGCGTGTAAAAGTGTGAGTCAATGTAATTCTATGTGGTTGGATCTTAGGTGCTTGAAAACATTTTCCACCTAGAGTATATGGGGGAAGGGGAGTAATTGATTATGACACAGAGTGTGTCGCTCATCTGTAAAGAACATGCATGGAGACATCTCTCACATATGCTTTTCCCACGCATCTCAGCCACTAGGAAATCAAAACGAATAGCATGAAGATCTAAGCCTGAAAATGCCTTTACAGACAAGTGTACAAAGCAACCTTCCATATTGATGGTTAATGTAGATCATAGTGAGATGGGAAAAAGATAAGACCAGATTTTCTGCTTAGGTCAAAGGTCATTGGTCACATCTGCATTTTAGTTTTGAAAGCAATGAGGCATCAGAATCCTCACAAGCAGTCTTCGGACTAGACACCTTACATGCGCCCCTCTTAGCAAGAGCCATGCTATGGAAGAGTTACAACTGCATTATGGGAATGTTCAAGTATATTATGGAAAAGCTCCACTATTCTGTAGCTGGAAGTATTATTCTTTGGTGGTTTAGCCATCCATTTAGATCCCTAGGCTGTTTTAGTGACTTCTGTCTGTTCCATCCATCCCAGGGGGAGAATGTGTTTGGGTGGGAGAATGTTCTAAAGAATGCATGTTCGTTTTCAAAGGAAACTTAAATCCTGACAAGGTGGCCCGTGCCGGGAATCTAGCACCCAGGAGCCTGATGTATTATGTTCACAAGTTCAAGGTCAGTTTGAGCCACATGGGAAGATACTGTCCCAAAGAGAACAAAGGAGTCTCAAGTCTTCTTAAGTAGTACTTAGTGGGATTGGGACACAACCCCCATAGGGATAAGCACATTGAGATTCAGAAGTGCTTCCTTAAAGGCATACTTATTGTTGGTATTTATTCACATGTGTGTGTGTGTATCTGTGTGTCTGTGTGTATGTGTGTGTGTGTGTGTGTGTGTGTGTGTGTGTGTGAGAGAGAGAGAGAGAGAGAGAGAGAGAGAGAGAGAGAGAGAGAGAGACATGTTGGCATTCCTGAATTCAACAGGCAATCATAAGGAATAAAGAATAGAGCTCTCACCCCTACCCACGTATTGCTTTAGATCTATCCCGATGAGTGAATATTGAATGCGATTCCTATCACCATCCCATTCCCTGCTAATTTATTCTAAATCTCATAGATATAATACATAGAAATTGAATATATTTTTCCAATTTAAATGTATACTTTACCCTGAAAAGGGCTGACACGGTTTGGAAAGAAGAGCCCTTCTTCTTAGCTCCTTTCTTTGCACCACCATCTGAGATAAAAAGAAAACCCATCAATAACGTAGGCTCCCTGGGGTCAGAGGGGTGTAGGAATATTCTGAGGGGAGAGTTTAATTTGGATGGAGGGCACCAAAGTACCTGCTTCAGCACTGGCGTATGTGGAAAAGAGGCTGGCCAGAGTTTTCATTGCTGACTTCTGGTACAGCCCCACCACGGTGTCATTCAAAGGGTCCTTGTTCTTGTCCAGCCAACCAGTGATGTTGTAGTCCACGGTGCCCGCATAGTGAATGAGGGAGAAGTGGGCCTCGGCCTTGCCTTTGGTGGGCTTGGGCTTCTGGAAGTTGTTGGATTTTCCCAGGTGCTGGTCATACAGCTTGTTCTTGAAGGAGGTGTCTGTCGCCTTGGGGAACATGCACTCCTCTTCCAGGATGGAGAAGATACCCAGTGGCTGAATTCAGAAAAGTAGACTTCTATAAACTTCACTTTTCTCAATGGATGCAGATATAATGGCCATCTTGTGAATTATGAGAATTCCCAGTTAAATAAAAGTGGAGTAAGTTGGGTTCTGAGCTCAAAGAGTCCCTTTCTTATCTCTAGAATGACCTTCCCATCATTCAATCTCTCATTCAATCTGTAGCATTAGGTTCAGCTAAAAGGATGGGCGAGCACTAATTCCATGGAGTTTATGGGTAATTTGTTAAATACTTTTATTATCATACTTTCCCCTGTTAAATGAATTAAAATTGTCAACGTTTTATTTTACTTCAAAAAGGATGTACCAGAAACTGAGAAACTGGCTTTGGGGGTAAGAGTAATTGCAAGAACACACGTAAAAGCAAGGTATGGTCGGTCACACACATACCTGTAACTTTACTGTTGTGGGGCAGGTAGGAGCTCACCAGCCTAGTGAGAGATCCCCTCTCAAGAGAGTAAAGCAGAGTGTGATAGAGTAAGACACTTAGCATCCTTCTCTGGCGTTCACATGTGCACAGGTGATATGCTTGCTCGTGTTCGAGCATGAGCATGTGTGCGCACACACACTTTTGTCTGAGAATAATATTGACTCCATGTACAGTGACAGAAATACAAATAACCCAAACATTACTTAAGATATTTTAGATATTTAGTCTCCTTTGGTATAATTATTAAGCAGCACAAGCAATTTGACTTCTTGATTTCAGATGTACTAGCTATATCGTCTGCACCAGTTTCTTATTTAGAAAAATATGTTTATTTCTTTTTCTATCCTGGACTCTAATAGAGGCAGATTAGAACCAGCAAGGGTGGTTGAGTGAGGACAACTGTCCCAGATGTAGTATTCACAACTGCCTTTAAATGGGATATGAGTTAATGTTGGAACAAAATGGGGAGAAACTAAATGGAGACAACACCTTCCAAATCGTTCTCATGTAAAAGTTGTAAAGAGGAAATGAGTGACTGCTCTTCCAATATGTTCAGCTCTCAAGCAATGGGAAGGATGGTGATCCTTTCTAGAATTCTTTAAGAAATCTGAGATCCATCCTCATAACCAGAACCTTCCACCAAATTCACACAAACCTTCTCGATGAGCTCAATGCAGGCCGCCAAGTCCATCCCAAAGTCGATGAAGGTCCACTCGATGCCTTCCTTCTTGTACTCCTCCTGCTCCAGCACGAACATGTGGTGGTTGAAAAACTGTTGCAGTTTCTCGTTGGTGAAGTTGATGCACAGCTGCTCCAGGCTGTTGAACTACACAGAGCAGTAGAGATTTCTGGGGTTAAGTGGATATTTGCAGGAGTAAAATCTGTTAATGAAAATATTCTTATGGAAAATAATATGAATAGAGTGGCGAGGTTAAACGTTAAGTATTTAAGCTAATTGTTCAACACTCCCAAGGAGAGATGCCTTTCCTGTGAACTCTGGGCATTCTGTGGGCATTCTGATATTAATTATACTGCAATTTTTCCTTTCTTCCTTCCATCCTTTATATCTCTACTTCCTTCGTTCTCTCCTTTCTCTCCTTCATTCCTTCTCTCCTTCATTCCTTCTCTCCTTCATTCCTTCTCTCCTTCCTTCTTTCTTTCCTTCCTTCATTTCTTTTCCACTCCCCCTCACCCTCCTTTCTTTCTTCCTCCTTTCCTTCCCCCTTCTTTTCTTTTTTGAGACAGAGTTTCACTAGGTAACTATGGCTGTCTTCAACTCACTATATAAACCAGCCTGACTTTGAACTCACAGAGATCTATCTGCCTGTTTCTGCTTCTTGAGTGCTAGAAATACAGGTATGCACCGCTATGCCTGAAAACCACATTTTATTTTCCTACCTGTTTTCCTGCCTATCTACTACACTACAGTCCTAAGAGAATGCAGAGACAAGAGTGTATGTCAAGGTAGGACTGTGACTCTGTGCCTTATGGTTCTGATGTAAGACAGAAGGGGAAAGTGGCTTCTTCTTAGAAAAGCTTATAATAGAGATGCTAATCTCTCTTCTCTAATTCTAGAAGAGTTCATACTTTTCCCTTTGGCTGTCATGTTTTTAAGGAGAGTTTGTTAAGACACTTAATTGATGTATAAAATGAAACAGACAGTTAGTTTCTCTTCTGTTGCTATCAGATATCCTCACTTGTCTGATCCATGAAAATAGAGATCTGGTGCAGTACAGAAGGTGAAGACTTTACCCAGGGTAAAGCTGAAGTCTGACAGTGAAATAGTTTATATAAGGTAAACCTGGAAGAGGAGAGGCCAACACCTATGGCTGGGCTCCTACCTTTGGACTCCCTCCCTTTCATGCCCAGGTCAATGCAAGATGCCTTGTATATGTATCAAATGCTTAGATAGATCTTATCTTGCCTTTGTGTCATATGCCCATCAAATCTTTGATTTTCCTTGCGTATCAATTTCTGCTATAACAACAACAACAACAACAATAACAACAACAATTGTAACATTAACTTCTCTCTCTTGGAAATTAAATGAGGCAACATTTTAAAGTTTCTAGAATAGTATTAAAAATACACTGACTACTCAATAAATTTAGCTGTTATTGTTTTCTGTTTCCTCGTAGGTATTATAAGGCTAACCCTTGTACTAGATCCAGTGTTGGAGCAAGCAATATGTACAGTATGAATGATTGTCACTTAATACTTTGAAGTTCAAAGTTGTGTCCCTCACTTCATATTAATATGAAGATAACTCACGTCAAAGATCTCAAAGCCAGCGATGTCCAAGACCCCGATGAAGTACTGCCTGGGCTGCTTGGTGTCCAGCTGCTGGTTGATGCGGGTGACCATCCACAGGAACATCTTCTCGTAGACAGCTTTGGCCAGGGCACCCACAGCGTTGTACACCTTTGCAGACATAGCAACGTTGGTTAGTGTTATTAAGCTGGGTCATGTAGGCCCCGGTGTGGGATTTATGGGGGATACGTGCTTACTTGTTGCACCGTCTGGCCTTTGGTGACGTACTCATTGCCGACCTTGACCCTGGGGTAGCAGAGGGCTTTGAGCAGGTCAGCAGAGTTCAGAGACTGGAGGTAGGCAGCCTTGTCAGCCACTGGGGTGACAAATCAAGAAATGTTTAACAATGGGCATCCTTCTTAGCCTCGTCCCCTTGTCTTTTTCCTATCTAATTACTCTGTTATTTGGGTTTTAAAAGAAAAAAAAACTTTAAACCATGTCACAAAAAGTCACATGAGGTTCTTTGTGTGTATATTAAGGTACTTGGTAGTCACTAAATGGCTGGTCACTTTTACTGGCTTTTGATGACTTGTTGAAAGTAGGATTTGAGAACAATTTCATTAACCATAAGGAACAGTGTTTATCGTGACATTCTGTTCAAGGTTTAAGACATAATCCCTCCCTTTAAGACGTCAGGTATTGCTGGAAGGGTAAGATAAGTAAGCTGTAACACTCACCATTAGGGACGCTAAAAGGCAGGGATGGACTCTTTCCCTGGGTCTACCTTTCTAGGTTTGACATGACCTGATCAAAGGAACCTACTTCTTTATCTATAAAAAGCAAGGGGTAACTAAAGTGGGTGACCCTCTCCACCAGTATATCTGGAGACATACAGTATGTGCCATGCTATATGTCAGAGTGAAAAGGAACATCTGGAGAAGACCGAGGGAGATGGGGAAGGAGGAGGGTGTGTTTCGGGGCAGATGAATAACTAGGCGGTGGTTCCTACGCACCAAATGTTTGGTTTTTTTTTTTTTTTACATGTAGGACACATGATTTTTCTTTGTCATCTCCTTTTCATCTTTCTTGCTTGCTGCCTTTGACAGGCACACACACACACACACACACACACACACACACACACACACAGGTGCATCCTTCGCCTCTCATTCTGTGCAAAGATCCTCTGCTTCTAGCCACTAGGCTTTCCTAGCTAATGCTAAAACAACATGTCAATCTATCATGTATTCCGACCTAGCAGGACAAAGCAGGAGTTCCACTCATTCTGTCTCCTGTTCTCTGGCCCTAGGCGAGCTTATACGTGGCTGCTGAGGTTTGGCATACCTTATGTGAATTGGCAGTGATGATGGAATGAAAAAGGAGGGTGTGGAGGAAGCCATGTGTGTACACAAGTGTGCCGTAGTCTCCAGTAGCACAGTCACGAGGAGATGTGGGGATGGGATGGGACTTAAAGTGTTTCAATTTGAAAATTCTCGGAATCAAATCTACGTAGAGGGCATTTTGGTACCTTCAGTGCCATCCGGCTCAGCCTGCTCCTCACGCTGCTTTTGCTTGAACTTCATGTTCCCATAATGCATCACAGCTCCTGTGAGCTTATAGATGGATACTTTCTCTTCAGGTGTGAAGCCCAGGATATCAATGGCACTCTACCAGGAAAGAAGAAAGGGCAGAGGTTAGGGAAGAAAACATTGTGAGAATTTATAATATGTGCCAAAGTAACCACTGTCATCATCATAGCCTTTTAGAAAAGTGTGTGCATATACTTTGACTTACGTCTGTGGCCATCAACTCTTCTTGATCATCAATGCTGGGCACCGTGATCTCCCCCTGACTGACAAAGGCGTAGTCGTATGGGTTGGTGGTAATCAGGAGCATTTCTGAGCACACAGAATTAAGGGTATATGTTTGACATGAGAAATTGCTAGTATGAAGTTTACCTGTCATCCACAAATTTAAGTTCTTCCTTACCAATTAGCTCTGGCTTCTTATTGGAGGTAATCTGATAAAAAATGTGGTAACTTCTCTCAGCCTTTAGCTGGAAAGTGACTCTAGACTTCTCTAGAAGATCTGGAAAGAAAGCTCGGATTAGGAAAACAAGGCATTCTTTTTGACATATTGTAAACTTTAGTGCCTTTGGCCAAAACAGAGGGACACTACATTTGGCTCCGCTGAGATTTTGGTGTGCTTGTTCTGCGTTAGTTAGAACTGACGTGCACATGACAGTTACCATGCACCTTCCCACGTGGGTGCAGCCACTGAAGCACACTTCTTCCCAGGGGGATCCACGACCTCTGTGTGTTAGCCAACGTCTAGCGTCTTTGGATCACCTCACATTATCTGTGGTGAAAGTCTACCTTGAAGACATTTACCAAATTGGAGTTAACTGGTAGATAACCCTGGGGGTGGGAAATTAGAGTTGCTTCTGAGGTTCAGAAGTCCTCTGGAATGAAGATGGGATCATTGGCCTGATACTGAGTTATGAATGATACTGAGAAACTGAGATAGTGAATTCTGTGCAGGTCTGGCATTAGCCCTCAGGCCACTCTAGCAGCCAAGTGCTGTTCTGCAGGCTTCTTGCATAGAAAATGTTGCAGAATGGCCCTGTAACCAATCTAGCTGGTCTCCCCACTTAGATTTTCAACAGTCCAGTTACTTACATGTTTCGATATCAGCAGATGCCAGTTTCCCTGTGGTACCGAAGTGGATTCTGATGAACTTGCCCTGGAAAAGATAAAGCCATATTTAGTACTAAACACTGAAGCACATAAAGATAAGCATCTAAAATATCAACTTAAATGACATGACTCCAGCATGACATGACAGGTAGGACTCCTCTGTGATCCAGAGACTCACAAAGCGAGAGGAGTTGTCATTTCTCACAGTCTTGGCATTCCCAAAGGCCTCCAGCAGGGGATTGGCACTGATGATTTGATCCTCCAGGGTCCCCTACATGGGAAAGAGCAGTCTTGGCATCTGGGGATCCAGACTTCTGGGCACCATAGCAGAGTCTGAATCCACATTCTAGCTACCAGACCCACCTGCATTTTGCCAGACTCCTCTTTCTTCTTCTCCCCAGTGACTGCAATTGTTGCAAAGTACTGGATGACACGCTTGGTGTTCACAGTCTTCCCGGCCCCGGATTCTCCGCTGTTAAACACAGGGGAAAGGAGTTCAGAATGGTGCGATCTACTGGCAATGGTTAAGACACTTGCTGCCAACCAGAAAGAAGAAAGTCACATACGTGATCAGGATGGACTGGTTCTCACGATCTGTGGAAGCAATAAAGACCACCAGTTAAAACTGTATGTTCTACAGAAAGTAATGAAGACAGGTGAACCCAGACTCATCGACTCTTAGAGTAAGATTTGTGAAAGTGAGAGGCAAGGAATCACCTTTTTCCTTTTTCTCTTTTTCTTTTTGTTTTTTCCATTCTTATTGTTTTTTGTTTTAGTAAATACACATAACAATAAATCTATCACCTTTTAAGTTTTCCATGTGTCTTTGTGGTGTGTGTGTGTGTAAATGCATGCGTGTGTGTGTGTGTGTGTGTGTGTGTGTGTGTGTGTGTGTGTGTGTGTGTGTAGACACACAAAATCCTAAGACTGGTCCTGGGAATCTTCCTTGATCACTCTGCACTGTATTCACTGATGCAGGGTCTCCCAGTTGAAGCTAAAGCTCACAGATACATCTACTCTAGCTATCTGGCTTGCTTGGAGAGAGAATCCTAAACTCCCCTGGCCCAGGCTGCATCCGATTGGTTTCTAGGGAGCATAGTTCTGTTCTTCATGCTTACATGGGAGCATTTTATTCATGAAGCTGTCTCCCTGGTTAGATTTATACAGTTAACTGTATAGTTCTGTGGGATTGTGTTCTCCCATGTTGTATAGCCATCAGTACCTTCTGCTTTCAAACAGCTTTTCATCTTGTAAAACTGACCCTCTGTACCTATGGTATAGTGGTTCCCCATTCCTCTGGACCTGGCAACCACTCTTCATCTTTCTGTTGTTAATAGTTGACTATTATCAAGCCATCCTATGAACAAAATCACACAGTGTTTGTCTTTGTGACTTTTTCACATAGTCAGCCTGTGTTGTGGTGCTGCCAAAATGAACTCTTTCTAAAGGGAGAGCGCTATTCCATTGCATGAATATTCCATATTCTGCCTAACTATTCATCAGCTGGTGGGCATGTGGGTTTGTTGCATATTTTTGCTGTTATAAATGATGCTGCTATGGACTAGACCTGCAAACAGATCTTGGAACGCCTATGTCCCTTTTTTGGCTAGCTTCCCAAAAGTAGGGACCATGGATCAGACCCTAATTACATTCCAATTGCTCGAGAACCACTTTACTATTTTTCATAGCGATCCTGCCATTTTACGTTCCCACCAACAGTGAATGGCATCCTAATTTCTCTACATACTTTCTAATACTTCCATTTTTCTTTTTTTATCTTAGTTATCCAAATGCATGGGTGGGTATATTTTATTACTTTAAAAATTATGTTATTAGAACATTTAAATCCACATAAGAGCAGAGACTATGATAATGAGATTCTGGACACCCGTCCTATAGAGGAATAATCATTAATGCTTGGCTAATTCCATGGCATTGCTACACTATTCTGACCTCACTGGGTTATTTTGAAGAAAATCTCAGACATCAGGTGATTTTTGGTTGTGAAAATTAACAGTCCCAGGATTGTAAGGTCATTGGAGACCTTAGATGTTGCTTAGGTGACATCTCCCACTCGGCAGACAGTGAAGCTGAGACTTAGAGAAGAGAAAATGGCTTCATAAATTTGAGTTACAGAACTAGATAAGGTTGAAGATAGTCAGGTATCTTGACTTCTACTTTGCCAGTTTTTCAACTTCTTGTTCTCTGTTCAGCTTTTGATGTCATTATTCTGACTCCTGATGATGCCAATGAAGAAATGGCCTGATTAATTAATTTTATTTTATTTTAATATAGGTACTTATCAATATGTAATAATGTATTTTTATCGAATTTCTAGTTTATCAACTCTGTAATTCTGTGTTGATAGATTGTGGGTTTTTGAGACTTCTAGGTTTAAAAGAATTTCCAGAGAAAACCAATACAAGTCTACGTGTTATTTAGATGTATGTGCACACTTAGGCTTGTCCTTAGCTTCTGTTCAAGGAAATGGGTATGGATTTCGGATCAATAAGATTGTCTTCTTTTTCAAACAATAATAAAATCATGTACAGCCATATTGTCTCTAGGAGAACAGACAAGAAAACAATGTCCTAGTGTTTCAGGCAATGTTCAAACAACACTAAGCAGGTCAATGCCATGGTTCTGTATAATTCTGTATGAAAATTGTGTTTGGGAGCCTAGGAGACTCTAGGGCACCCCCAAGCCCAGAGAGTCCTTTGGTGGCAGTGTATACTGCAGTTTCTGGATATTGAAACCTCTGGCAGGAGCCAATATCCGGGTAACTTTGAGAAAGGTGGGCACAGAGTCTTTGTGAAAGTCCAGGCCAGTTTGTCACAGGGGATACCTGTTGTGTCACTTTCCTTCCCCCATCCCACTTTAAAAGACAATCTGTGACCAAGAACAGTGAAATGAACAGAAAAAAAGAGAAATGTGCCCAGCTACCAAAACTTCACAGAAGAAAGGGAACGTGGGAACCGAGGCTCTGTCCAGAGGCATTTGGTGTGTAAAAGAAAAGGTTTCAGTGCTGCTTTGGGACCTATCAGGAGTATGGTTTGATAAAGTGGGGCTACCAGACTTTAATAGGAGAATGTTGCAAAGTCTGTGGGAGGAATTTTATAGTTTCTCTTCACCCATGGGCGATCTCCACTTTACTCACACTCAGTCCCCAAGGCTGGCAATGTCTGCTATGTCATTCGAAAATCCACCTAAGAATTTAGAGTTCTCTGGCTATGGCTGAGACTTTTTTTAGACTGTTGAGGAGGTAAATACTTTTAAAAGAATCTCTTTGTACTTTTATGTATCCAATTCAGAAAAAAAAAAAAAAAAAAAGAAAAAGAAAAATGAATTCAAAAATAAAACAAAAAAAAAAAAAAACAAAAAAAAAAAAAAAAAAAAAAAAAAAAAACAAGGAAGGAGTTAATCTGCTTTCAGAAACTGGCTCTTGGCTTTATCCGAGCTCTCATTTGCTAGCCCTGTTGGCTTGGGCAGGCAGTGAATTCCGGAGTGTCACTGTTCGCATCCTAAAGTAGAGATGACTGCCGGAAAGAGCAAATGTCATGGCTGTTGTTGTTCTTTGGAAATGGCAAGTCCCACGAGGCACGGACGTCTTATAATAAGACTGGAGTGAGCTCTGTTTGTCCATCCCAATTGTGTGTGCACATTCCTATAAACAGATGCCCCACTCACCCGTCAACATGAACTGGTAGGCGTTGTCAGAGATGGAGAAGATGTGGGGCGGGGCCTCCTGGCGCTTTTTGCCTCTGTAAGCCGCCACCACCTCAGGGTTGTACACCGGCAGCCACTTGTAGGGGTTGACGGTGACACAGAAAAGACCTGAGTAGGTCTGTGGGGGGAAATATCAGAAAATTCAATCTAGTACCTCTTGTTTCATTTTTTACAAGAAATAAACGGACTAAAAGAGTCACTCACGTAGATCATCCAGGCTGCGTAACGCTCTTTGAGGTTATACAGCACCCCGGGCTCATGAAGGTGGGTCATCATGGCCATGTCCTCGATCTTGTCATATTTGGGAGGGTTCATGGGGAAGACTTGGTCTTCCTTGACGGTGAGAGTCTGGTAAGGAAGCAGAGTGGTTTGAGATAGTGTTTATGTCTGCCTGTTTATTTTGGTTATAAAGCTACATTGAACACACTTTCCACCATGTGGTTATTCAATGCCTTTTAAAGGCTTGAACACCTTTGTTTTCTGGTCTAAGGAAATCTGTTTCCCACGATAACATAGGAGTTAGTACTTTTATTGACACATTTGATTGTACAAATTCAGAAGGTTTAGCAGATTGTTCTTCAGACACCCACGCAGTGCGCATTGATCGATTCCACCCAGCCCTCCATGAACCGGCTTCCACCACTTCCTTGCTTGTATAGTCAGAGGAAATGAAACTGGCACACAAAATAGGGACCCAAATGGTTATTGCAGTACTACTCGTGTTTTTAACAAGATCTTTTCTTTTCCTTTTATTTTCCTTTGCTAGGCCAAGCATTTTGGGAAGGGGAGATAGTGTAGCCTGAACCCCTTTAGCTCCCTTTAGTCCCTTGGGACTGCACGCTAGGAGTAGGATGCTCATGAGGCTGCAGGTTCAGGCATCCCCAGCAAGGGAGACCTTGCCTCTAGATGGAGCAGGAGAAATGACCCCAGAGTGCGCCCTCCGTGTTTTCACTTACTGCTCCACTTTCCGTCTTCACGGTCACTTTCCCTCCTTCCTTGCTTTGTATGACGCTCTTCACATAGGACTCCTTGGGCTCCGCCACAAAGACAGATGTTTTGGCGTCAAAGGGCTTGTTTTGGGCCTCAATCCGCTCCTTCTCCGATTTTCGGAGGTAAGGAGCAGCTTCGCCAAAAATAGCCATCTCCGCGTCCGAACCCGTACTCATGGCTGCTACTTACTTAGCCGAGGTGTCGGCCTTGGGAGACAAGGAAGAGAGACGTAAAGAGCAAAAGTAAGAAACGTGGGTGAGGATTTGAAGTGTGGTCTTCAGGGCAGGCCGAGACCCCTTCTGCAATCTGATATCTTGTGAAAATATGAGGAACCGGTTTTAGAACTTGACAAGTGTCCTCCCCGGAATCTTGACTCCCAGGAGTGGGTACCTACATCTTCGATTACAATGAAAATCTTTCTACCCAGCTTTTCCCCCTCTGAACTATAGTGATCTCTGTAGTTCAAGCTATGGACGGATTGTTTTACAGCAACTGTCATTACTAATCCTCTTGTCCCTTGCAGAATGTCTGCATCTGCCACACACTGGGGCAGTCACCTAGTCAGGAAGGAAACATGGCTTTTGTGCAAGGGAAGGTTGGTGGTATTTTCAAGGCTACCAGAGACACTCTTCTGATTTTTTTGGATGACCACTGTTGCTCAAAACCCAATGACTGTCCTCATTTTGTTGGTATTTGGCATTATATCTCTCCGTGGGCTGTTTACAACTTCCTAACCAGTTCTTGGTTCTGGATTTTCATCCTTTGGCTTGGGAGCAGGAGACTTAGCGCTGCCCTGTTTCCCAAATCTCTTTTGACATGAGAGATTTCAGCTCTCAGTTTAACTGATTTAACCACAGAGGAACGAGTGCCTCTGTGTGGAGGCTCTTCCTCCCATGGAAATTCCATTGGGGTTCCTTCCCCTCTACTCAGAAGAAGAAGAAAAGCATTAAGCATTAGTCACAGGCACAGATGTCATTGACTGACCCTGGATCAGTGAGCCTCTGCGGCAGAGGCATGTTAACTGGTGGGCTTTTAGCTTTACTCTCAGGTACTGACTTCTGTAGAGCACAGTAGAATTGCTCCTAAATTATTCATGATGGCTAACCCTCTGTGCCCGGAATACCTGCAGCTTTAAAAAAGAAAAACTGTATTTTTCTCACACATAAAAAAATAAGAGAATCCTTAAAAATAACTCAGATATGGTTTTAACAAGATGTTTATGTCTCCAATTTTAAGTAACACTGTCTGAAAAGCGTGTAGTGTGTGTGTGTGTGTGTGTGTGTGTGTGTGTGTGTGTGTGTGTGTGTGTCCAATTCCATGCAGGAGGCTTAACACACAGTGGTTGATGGCCACTGGAGAGTTACAGCTGATAACTCACTGTCAAAATTCATCCTGTCCCAAATGTTCCTTTAATCCCAGGCTTCAGTGAGGGTAAGTAGTCTCTGAGAATAAGACATTCTGGAAAAATGATTTCCAGCGTGTGCAAGCCATCCCTCAAAAAACACCTCCTGCTCTAAAAACTTGGAAATGGTGGGTAATTAAGAACTATTCACAGTTTCCTTAGGCTAAAATCCCCTCTGTCACCAGTAAATGAAGGAATCCAAGTCTTACCTATGGGGCTCTGGATGAAAACGTAGTCACGACTGTCCTGCGCTGTAGACAAGACGTTTCCCCATTAGTGATGCTCGGCAACCCTGGCCATACAGTACAGAATTGAAAAGTTCCCCTACCCTACACCTTCAAGCCTAAGAGCTCATGCTCAGAGAGAGCCACTGGGTTCTTGCTGCTTGCCCCCAGGATCCTAAGGCTCCCAAGGCTCCCATCCATCACTTACCTCTGGGATCTTGGCGAAGATAGGGTGTGAGGGGCAGCCCTGCTTATATAGGAAGAGAAGTGCTGATGCTGCAGCTCCCTCCTCTTTGTCAGGGCAAAACACTTGGCAACGGGAACCCTCGGAGAAGTTTGTAGTGACATTTGGCATCTTCGGATATAATTAGAAGTATTCATATCATTCAGAGTATGTGAACCAATCTCCTATAAATAATTTGACAAGGACCATCCTGCCCTCTGAGAATGCTTTCTAGTGCGTTGGGAAAGGGAATCTTTGAGAGTGCCTGGTGGGCCTTCTCATAAGTTAGTTCTTAAGAGTTATATTCAATTTGGCAAACTGTCATGCACGCCTGCCCTGTGCTGCCAAAGATCAGATGCCCAGCAACGCACTTTCCTTATTTGTTCTCACAGGAGCCCCCACACCGCATTCCCTTGGGCCATCGCCAGGGCTCATCCTTGGAGTCTGACTGGAGCAGCAGAGCCAAATCGAGAGGAGCCTTTATGCTGAGTCTCCACCATTGGGCCAGTGCCCACCCTGCCAGCATGCAAAAGGATTATAATTAGAAGTTAATGCATTCATCATAGGGAAAAATATAGGAAGGAAAAGAGAAAATACACCTAGACTCATCTGGAGGGATAGCATGGGGGATGTAAGTGGGGTCATACTTAATACAGACTCATGTCTTAACAACCTGCCCTAACGTTAACGTAGCCAATTCAGGCTATTAGTATAATTAACATCCTTATCCTTTAAAGAAAATATTTTATGGCTATACTTTTAAAGTTAGAATCTTCCTTTTTAAAGTCGTTTACATTGAGATATAATTTATATATGACCTAGCTTACCCATTTTTTCGTGGGAATTATGTTTTTTTTTTTAACTTCACAATAAAGTTCTCTTCCTTCACTGTGCTTAAGCACGCAGTTATTCACCTAGCCACCATGAGGGCAGGGATCCTGTACAGCTAAAGTTCTAAGAGCTGTGGCAACTGTGTATGTTTCTGTAGCCTCATATATTTTAATGACATAAATCGACACCTTATATATAGACTAGGCTAAATTTCTCCTTTGGTTTATAATAATCCAGATGTTGGGGGTGCATTTTCTTATGTATTTCCTGGGGAAGAAATAAATGGATATAATCGGCATAAGAATAGGCTCGTAGACAATGGACACTGTAAATGTCTAAAATGTACTCTAGGTGCTCGCCAACTCCCGTTCTTCGCTCTTGGTTCGTTTCTGCCATCGGTACACAAACATCATGGAAATAATTCCACAATCTGCAAAAGCAGACCAGTCTAATGGACGCAGCGTGCCTCTGACTGACAGTTCATGGTCCAGTTTACTTTATTTGTAGCATCTTCCATCTCATTACTAGATTATTTTGAAGTTATATACTATAAACATCTGAGTAGGATTCCATGTGCCTGAGATATACTTTGCCTTTTCAAGTTCTGAACGACTTCTTGTGGTGTAATAGTGCTCTGCTGCAGCCTCGCCCACTTTCGGATCTTCTGTAAGACCTAAATGTTTAGGCAAATTCATGAGATTTCCTTTGTGTCTCTGCTCCTCTGGGTGTACTGTAAAGGGACTTCAGGGTCATACACGGGTTATTTTATGTTTTCAAGCTAATTTTAAGAAAACCAGTAGTTTTGTAATTTATTTTTAATTAATTATTAATTAAATTCTGCAATTAATTATTCATTTATAGGAGCTTTATTATTTCTGTCCTTTCCACTTGTGTGTGTGTGTGTGTGTGCGTGTGTGCGTGTACGTGTGCATGTGTGTGTGTGTGTACGCATGTGTTAGGATGTGAGATTGGTTTCTGGATTCTATACTTTCTCCCATATTTTCATGCAAAGAACAGTTTTTTTATGTTCATTGGGACAATTTTTATTACTTATTTATTCATTTCAATGGTTTTTTTTATGATTTGTCAAGTCTGCATATCGACTTTAGAATCAGGTTTTCAGCTGTGAAAAACTTCTGTAGAATTTTGATTTAGATTAAGTCGATTTAGTAGGTTCATTGAACAAGAATTAGAGTTGTGAGCCGGTCCTTGCCTGGGTGTGATATATTTCATGTTTACTCCAAGTCATTACATTTCTCCTCTAGCTCCTTCCCGGGTCTTAGATATTTTGCTAGTTTTTTTTTTTTTTTAATTGTTGGATGGGTCTATTTTTCCTGGTATACTTTTTGCCCAGTGATTACTGACATGTGTCAGACACTTTGGATATTCAGAACTACTGTTTCTTTTGTGGGTGCAGTTAGCCCAAATCATTCAGAATCCTTTGCTCTCGGAGTAGGGGGTAACACAGAAGTTGCTCTGTAGGGCTTCTAGAATAGCTTTTTTTTTTTTTTTTTTTGGTGTGTGTGTGTGTGTGTGTGTGTGTGTGTGTATCCCTGTGTGCGTATATGTGGACACATTTATGTGTCTAGAATAGCTTTTTTAAAATATAATTTATTTATTATTTTATTTTGTGTGCATCGGTAATTTGTCTGCATGAGGATGTTAGATGCCTTGAACAGGAGTTACAGACAGTTGTGAGCCACCATGTGGTTGCTGGGAATTGAACCCAGGTCCTCTGGAAGAGCAGCCAGTGCTCTTAACCATTGAGCCATCTCTCCAGCCTCCCAGAATGGCTTTTTTATAAAAAGAGGTAGGATTCCATGTAACACCTTTGCTTTTCCCTTTTTCCTATTTCTCTGTGTTTCATAGGTGAATAGCTGGAGACAGTCTTTAATGAAAGGTCAAGAGAATTTCAGAAAACTTAGCCTTGTTATTTCTGAGCTGGACTTTCCCATTCATTGGTGGGGCATAGAGTAGTGGTGTTTCATGGTTATCCTTGCAAATTAGATCTGAGACTTAGCACCCCAGGCCTTGTCACCAGTGATTTTGCCTGTAAGGAGAGGTCTCAGGTGATCTTGCCTGTAAGGAGGGGTCTCAGCCGAGCACCTCAGCCCTGAAGCATGGCAGCCATTTCTTCCAGAGGCTCGCTCTTGGCTACACATGACCTCTCTCTGTGTAAGTAGCTCCTCGCCGGCTCCGCCCAGGGATAGGCCCCCAAGGCACTGTGGCCGAGCCTTCCCAGGACGCCTGGGCTCCTTATCCAGCAATAATTCCGAGTACCTGGGGGACGCCGTGCCTCACTCCCCAGGTCTGCCCAAAGCCAACCCGGGCCACTAGTGGACTAACTTCTTTTTTGGGAAATCCGCTCTCCCACTGATGGCCACAGTCCCCTGAGCGGAATCCTCCCAGGCCTCCAGAAGCCAGATCACTTGTGGCCCCAGTTCCTGAAACTGTGAAGCAGGCAGTCGTCCATCCTGGCCAGGCCAACACCAGGGCCCCGTTCAAACCTGTCAGAATCAGCAGCCTGTCCAAAGTTAAGTGGTGCTAGGCCAGAGCCCAGCCTCCCAATCCTCCCTGTGAATTACGAGGGTTGAACAGACAACAGCAGGAGCTAGTTCATAGCACTTAGCTTTCCCGACCCCAAAACTGTATCTTGTACAAAACAGAAAATAAATTCAACAGCTGTCCTCAAAAAAAAAAAATCATTTCTTCATTTCTTTTACACCCTTTGCTGAATTCCATTTTGGCTTCTTTTTTGGTGGTTTGGTTTTATAGCAGGATCTCTTGTAAACCAGGCTGTTAGACTTATAGCCAAGGCTGGCCTTGAATTCCTTACCTGTGGTCCCGAGGCTCAAGTTTGCTCGCGGGGTGTTGCCTATCAGCTCTCCGCGGCCTCAGCTGGCCTTGAATTCCTAATTCTCCTGCTTCCACCTCCTGATTCTAGACACAGACCTGGCTTTGCTCCTTAATCATTTCTAACCTATTTAAAAATACATATTTTTATATATTTGAATTTTCAGTGGATCCTGTACAAATAATCAAAGTTTTGTGTTTTCTTCCTCTCTTAATTTATGTGTTATTTCTTCTTCTCTTATTTCATTATCTGTGACATTAAGAAAAATATTAAGTATTATTAATATTTATTATACTTATATAGTATCATACTAGCTAATCTTTAAAATTGTGACACATACTGTATAAGGGTATCTTTACTCTTGTCTTTATTTTTATAAAATATTTGATTTTATAACTTGTATTTTTGGTAGATGTAATAGCTGTAAACCCCCATGGGAAATAACATGATATCTTGATACATCTATGTTTTATGCATTGCATCTGAAGCCTTATCTGGTATAATACTTGCTATATTTTATATTGAGTTTGCTGTTCTGATAACAAAATCAACAAAATAATTCAAGTTCTGTGTGTTTGCTTAAGAAAACTGAATGCATGCTTTAAAAATACTTATCTTATTTTAAATTGTATTACCTGTACATGTAGTACAGGTGCCCAAGGAAGCCAGAAGAGGAGATTGGTCCTCTGGCTCTAAAATTAAAAAGTCAGTTCTGAGTTGCCTGATGCTGGTTCTGGGAGCAGAACTTCCAGGGAAGTACGTGATTTTAACTCCTGAGACATTTCTCCAGGCCTGTAGTTTATACAAAAGTTTGTGCATGAAGTTCACAAAACACTATTTGCCATGGCCCAAAGTGGGAATGATCAAAATCCTCCATCTAGCAGGTGCGTAAGCAAACTCTGGTACGTGCGTTTGGTGGAATCTTAGTTCTGTAGAAAGGGAGGAGATGCTGGTAGGGCTGGCATTGCTGTCATGTAGAGAACCTTAAGGTTCTATGTGAAATAAGTGGACTAGGACACAGAGGTCCCAAATTTAATAACTCTATTTACATAAAATGTAACATATGAATACAACCTTCTTTATACTTTGTGTGTGTGTGTGTGTGTGTGCACATGTGTGGTGTGTGTGAATGTGTTCCATGAGAGAGCCATGCCTGTAGAGACTAGAAGGTGTTGATCCCCTGGAGCCAAAGCTACAGACAGTGCTGAGCCTGCCAGTGTGAGTTCTAGGAACTGAACCCAGGTCTTCTGGAAAGGAATGAGGTGCCCTCAGCAGCTGAGCCATCTCTTCAGCCCTTCTTCATTCTTTTGCCTCAAATTATGGTTGTAAGATTTTCCCATAAATTTAAATGTAACTATATCTTGCATTCATGGTTGTACAGTGTTATATGATAAATATTGACTATTTATCACCTGTAATGAATGTTTGACTATTAGTGGTTTCTTTCGTCAGAACTTTAATTTTACTTGTCTGAAGTTCATATGACCAATAGTGATTGCCATTTGTGTAATATTAAGAATTAGCTGAGATCTACCCCCTTGATATCTTTAGTGAACTTTTCCATGCACTGAAAAGGACCCATTGTAAGAATACAATGACTTTAGTGGGCTTACAGAATTGTATCCCTGTTCCTATAACAGTCTTAGAGCCTGCCTTTGAGACGTTCTTAACAATTGTTTGAGTTCTTCAACCCCTCATTAACTCTTTATCTGTACAGTTTTGCCTTTCCTGGAAATTTCACATAAATGGAATCTTGCAGTGGAATCACTTGTGTCTGGCTCTCCCACCCATGCTCACCCTGTTCCCACAGTGCATTTCTCTTTGTTGGAGGGCAGTAGGCCACACCTGTCCTACATGGATTCTTCCCACTACTATGAATACAATACAGATTGTGGGTGGACATGTGTTTATCTTGGGTAGCTATCTAGGACCTGGATTTCTATGTGTTTAACTTTTTAGGAAATTGACAAATTCTTTCCCATAGTTGGCTGTACATGTGTCATTTCCACCAGCAGCAAACAACAGTTCTGATTCCATTCCTATCAACTGTATTTGTGCCCTGCCTCCTTGGATTGTGCCCCACCTACTGGGTGTAAAGTGGTCCCTTGCTGTGGTTCAGATCTGCATTTCCTTAATGGACAATGATTGGAATGTCTTTACCATCTGCCCATTTACCATTTATACGTATGTGAGCATTTGCAATCTGAATCTTTAGCCTATTTGAAACAGTGTTGTCGTTTTTCTTCTTATTTGCTAGTTCTTTTATATACGTTTTATCTATGAGTCATTAATCAAACAGGTGATTGACGGATAGTCTCTTCCTATCTGTGTAGAACTTTTAATTTCTAAATTAATCAATAAAGTTCAGTTTATCAATATTTTCTTTTATATACCGCATTATTAGAGTCAGATCTTCCAAATTTTTGTAATACGAAGTCACAAAAGTCTTCTACTTTTTACTGCTACCCATTTTATACTTAAAGTTCTTTCATTTGCATCTGCATCCTCTTTGATGTAAATTTCTGCTGATGGGCTGACAGCTTAGTTTCTTTCACCACTGATATATAATGGTTGGTGCCATTTGTTGAATGGCTAGCCACACTCAGTTGATGTGCCTTGAAAACTGCAAAAGTGTTTGATGAATGTTTTTCTATTTCAAGATGGAAATGATCTGCTTCTTTAAATTTTTTTAGATCTATTTATTTTATTTTTATGCCTTTGAGTATTTTGCCTGGATATATGTGCACCATTTGTATGCCTGGTACCAAAGAGGATAGAGGAGGGCAGCCAATCCCTTAGAACTGGAGTTTCAGATGGTTCTGAACCACCATGTGCATGCGGGAAATTGAACAGGTGGTCGTCTGCTAGAACAGTCTGTGCTCTCAAACACCGAGCCAACTCTCCAGTCCTAATGATAGACTCCTCCTCCTCTTCCTCGCCCCTCATCCTCCTCCTCTTCCTCCTCCTCTTCCTTCTCATTCTCCTCTTCCTCACCTCTTCCTCCTCCTTACCTCCTCCTCCTCACCCTCCTCCTCTTGTTCCTCCTCTTCCTTCTCATTCTCCTTCTCCTCCTCCTCTCCCTCTTCCTCCTCTTCCTCCCCCTCCTCCTCATCCTCTTCTCCCTCTTCCTCCTCTTCCTCCTCCTCCTCACCCTATTCTTTCTCCTCCTCCTCACCCTCCTCCTCTTCCTCCTCACCCTCCTCTTCTTCCTCCTCTTCCTTCTCCTTCTCCTCCTTCTTTTTCCAAAATGTTTACACTTCACTTTAGAATTCAGAACATAGAGTTACAGCCAGGATCTAGGAGCCAAGAAAAAGTATGTGACTATGTTGCTATAAAGAATTGTTTGTTTATTGTTGCTATGTTATGAACATAGAAGTTCATGATGAGTCCATAGCAGTCAAATGATATAACTATATTTCATATACCACTAAATAACTTTAGGAGACTAAATTAAAACTATTTCTTACAAGCATAGTTTTAATTCTGTTGTGTATTATTAAATTGTTGATTTGATGTAAACGCTTTGTCCATGGTACAATTAAACAACCATGGAAGATTTTTTTTTCTTCAAGAATTAAGTCATTGCAATGATCGGCTTCTTAAGTGAATATCTGCATATTTTCAGAATCCCAGAAGTGCAGAATACACAGCAGACACTAGCCTTGTGCTTTCCAGGTACCCAGTCCTTAGAAACATGGAGAAGTATCAGATTGTGTGTCTTTCAAAAAGTGTTGTAGGTAAGTAAACAATCACACGTGTTCTCCCATCCCTGAATATGAATATTTTTTGTGAGTGCTTTAGATTGACTTTTTAATTTTTTCTACCAAGGAGGAAAAAACTAATTAAATTAACAAAAGATATTTCAAATATAGTTAGCTTTAATTAAGTTTACTTTTCTTTCCTCAAAAAAAGAAATGAAATACTAAGGATGAAGATTTCATTATATTCATTTAAGTTTAAATTATCTTTGTAGAGAGAAAGTAAATACTAACTAATAAAATTTTCCAGGTAGTTGAGTTTCCGGAGTAGGGCAGAACACCAACTGTTATAATATCTAAAGTGTTTCTATTCTTTCTAGAACTAACTTCCACATCCTTTTGTAGGGTCAGCATCATTCCCAGTGAAACCTGTATATCAGATATAAGGGAAACATTTAATTTCTCTTATTAATGCTACAAAGATTTATATTTACTTTTTGAAAAGATTTATTTTACTTATGGATACATGTGTGTGAGTGCCTGCAGGAATTTGTGAAGATACCTGTGGTGTTCCACAGAGGTTGTAGGCTTCCCTAAAACTTCAGTAACGAGCAGATGAGAGCCAGCTGCCCGTTAGGAGTCTGGGGATCTGCAAGAGCAAGGAGACAGCTAACAGCGGGGCCACCACCAAACCCCACACTTACTCTATAACCTTTACTTGTCTTACTGAAGTGATCTGTGTCTTGACTTGGGAATAGTCGGTCTATTATTGTCTCCTGGGTATAACTTTAAAGTCCTCCATGTTTTTGACAGATGCGTTACATTGGTTTGTTTAGCTCAAAGACATTTGTTAACTGCACAAAAGATTTCTGCTTGTTACATCTTCATGGTAGATTGCATCTTTTAAAAATCAGGTATGGACTGTGCGTGTTTTGCACTGTTTTGCTGTGAATTCTATTTCCTGTCATGCCAACTGTGACATCTTTGCCTTTACACTTTGGTGGCACATATACAAACTGATTCTTCTAATACTCATATTTTCAGCCACCCTGATTTACTTTCTCTTGCATCTAACTTTTAAGAATCCACTAGCTGGTATAGCTGGATCATTTTAAAAAATGCCTAACTTTGTATAGTTAGTATAAACTAATAAAAACAAAAACTGCTAGGTAGGGCAGCACTTGCCTTTAATACCAGAAATTGGGAGGCAGAGCCAGGTAGATGTCTGTGAGTTCGAGGCCAGCCTGATCTACATGGAGAGTTCCAAGTCACCAGGATTATACAGTGAGCGCCTGTCTCAAAAACAAGGAATTAAGACCACCAAGTAGTAATTTGGAAAATACATTATGAGTTCCCTGTAGTAAGTAAGTTTTAGACATCAATCTGGCCCGTGTGCCTTTGATGATGTGCCCATTGGTTGGCTTAAATATCAAGGTGTTATTTTCTATTATTTCTATGATTCAGGCCACCTCACCTCTCTAAACCTGAGTCTGCTTATCTGTAAGGAAGGAATTGCTTTGCTTTCTCGTCCCTTTTGATGTTAATTTATTTAATAGTACAGGTAAATTATTGTAAATATTACTTGGCAGTGTTTGAATAGACTTACTAAAGAGTTGTTTAGACTCATGTAAAGGAGAGGTTGTATCCCGTGGGTGGTGGATACACCCTGCCATGTTTTAAATGAGGAACTGACCTTAAGATTTGAAGTGGCTATTAGCCCAAATGCTTGAATTACCCTAGATGCACAGAACACGTGAAACTCAAGAAGGATGACCAAAATGGGAATGCTTCACTCATTCTTTAAAAAGGGAACAAGAATACCCTTGGGAGGGAATAGGGAGGCAAAGTTTAGAACAGAGGCTGAAGGAACGCCCATTCAGAGCCTGCCCCACATGTGGCCCATACATACACAGCCACCAAACTAGATAAGATGGATGAAGCAAAGAAGTGCAAGCTGACAGGAACTGGATGTAGATCTCTCCTGAGAGACACAGCCAGAATACAGCAAATACAGAGGCGAATGCCAGCAGCAAACCACGGAACTGAGGATGGGACCCCTGTTGAAGGAATCAGAGAAAGGACTGAAAGAGCTTGAAAGGGCTCGAGACCCCATATGAACAACAATGCCAACCAACCAGAGCTTCCATGGGCTAAGCCACTACCCAAAGACTATACATGGACTGACCCTGGGCTCCAACCTCATAGGTAGCAATGAATAGCCTAGTAGGGGCACCAGTGGAAGGGGAAGCCCTTGGTCCTGCCAAGACTGAACCCTCAGTGAATGGGATTTTTGGGGGGAGGGCAGTAATGGGGGGAGGAGGGAGAGGGGAACACTCATATAAAAGGGGAGGGAGAGGGGTTGGGGGATGTTTGCTTGGAAACTGGGAAAGGTAATAACAATTGAAATGTACATAAGAAATACCCAATTTAATAAAGATGGAGAAAAACGAAAGATTTGTTTTAGGCACAGTCATGCTAGCAGCACAGAAGAGGGATCAGAGGACTGGAACAGAGATGGAGGACCTGCTTACACAGCTGTGCTGTCACAGGAAAAGAGCACTCGATTTGGGGTATGAAGAGAAGGGTACAATATTTAGCTTGAAGACTTGACTGACCTCACTGAGGGAGAAACAAAATTCTAGATGCCCAGAAACCACTTGAATCGGTCCTGCTTGAAGATAAGTAGAAATAAATGGGATTCCCTTGGTTTGACAGAAATACTTCCCATGGAAAGAGAACAGACCCGAAAGGCAGAATGGAGAGGTTTCCTGGGTTGAACACTGCAGTGGTGAGCTTCGCCCAGAAAGCAAGCTTCCAGGGATGCGATTTTTTACCGTGTCAAAATAGATTTTTTTTTAAATATGGGGTTTAAACACTATGAAGTGCCTATGAAGGCAGGCTGATCATTAGAGCGTGGGTTCTTGTACGTATGATAAGTTAGTGTGTGACAAAAGTGGCCTTTGGTGTCATTAGAGGAAAGAAAAGACAATTTAGTGAGCAGGGTTGAGATGTGCCACTTAGAAGAAGAAACGATTTCCTCCCTGCTTGTTCCTATTTACGGCAGTCCGTTATAAAAGCTTTGAACTGTTGACCCGAAATGAAAGGGCAACTGGCAAAAGCAGATGTGAAAACGTAGAATGTTTATGCCTTGGGAGGAGAGACTCCTTTTCCTTCAGGGCTAAGGATCAAACTAGATAGTTTCATGTGGTGGGCAAGCTGGCACCCGTGCACTACACACCCAACTCAGGACCATCTCCCACAGGGTAAAAGGCCCTTCTATTTATGAAGTGGACACTCTCAAGAACTAAGTTCAGTGTGTGACACAACGGGCCATCAGCAAATTAAAAGGTAAATGGCAGCCTTGGGAAAACGATGGGCAGTGTTTGTCAGACGGAAATTGTGTTCACTCATACTCAGAAATGAATTGAGGAGAAATGCAGGCCCGTGCAAATAGAAAATAGAGGTACAGGATAGCAAAGAGGGTTCTCTGAACAGGACACGCTAATGACTGGTCAATTAAAACATGCTCTATTTCAACAGTTGCAAGACTGATGCTAGCGTGCACGCGTATTTTATCAATTAGGTTGACAGAGAGGGGGGGGAAATCAAAAGTAGCAAACAGACATGTGGAGGAGTGGACATTCTTGTTCACTGGAAATAAGGGCAGAGGAAGCCTTCTGGGACAGTTGGTTGCATCTTTGAAATCTAAAGTTGTAATAACTTTACTTCTCATTGTATCCAGTAAAAGGACATTGTGATTAGCGCCGTGTACTTAGCATTTCTTCTAAATCTCGAACTTTGGGAGACAAATATCTCTTCAGTGACTTTGTGTGTTTAATTAGGTGACCACCTGTTAAGTGATGGAGCTGATGATGTGCTCAGTGGTTGGAACCTGACACTCGTTTTAATCTGTGATTTGGACGGCCTCAGTCCATTTTTCCATGGTTCTCTGAGCTACAACACTGAAAACTAAAATCCCTGTAAATACAAACCGTGAAGGGGTGCTGACGGATCTCTACAAGAAAACTAACTAAACACCAAGACGTGCCTCATGACTGACAAATTATTGTTATATTTCTAGTCCTTCTCAAAAACATAAATAACTTCTACATGGGTCCTGGGTGGCAAGTCTTTATTTTAAGTTAGAAACCCTTCCAAGGTCTGGCATGAATCCCTGTCCTTGCTATTCTTGTTAGTATCCACTTACAATTAAGCCCGGGGCAAGCGTCGAGTTACTGTCTCTAATGATCCCAAAGCTTTGAGAGTCACTACCAGACTTCAGCTTACAATTCCTAAGATTCCCTTTGCCCCAAGAGTCCCTCTGTTTTTCTCCACCCAGCGATGGAGAAAAAGCAGATGGATTACAGCCACTTCAGACATCTGTACTTGTCCTGAGGTGGAAACGGGAAGTTATCTTGTTTTCAACTAAAGGAAACAACTTGCCTTTCAAATGCCTTGTTGGTACAGATATGTTACTTACACTCACGTGTGAATGTAACACTGGTTTGGTTTTTTGTTGTTGTTGATGGTGGTGGCCGGTGGGTAGCACTCCATTGTGAGGGCATACAGCATCTTGTCTTCTCTTCTTTCTCACTTTAAGTTTGCCGTTTGATCACTTTGTTTTAATTGTGAGATGGTCTTACTGTGTTGCCCTGGATAATGTGTAATTTAACTGATCATAATCTCCCCAGTAGATGGGACAACGTGCTTGTGCCACCCCACTCTGCTTGTGCAGATATCCATTTGCTGGTGGATATTTTTATTACCTTTCTGTGAATATACCTTTCACTTCTGTTGCTTAAACAGCAAGAAGTAGACATTCTAGATAAGAGCTCAAACTTAAAAGAAATTAGCGAACTTTCTTTAAAAAAAAAAAGAAACGAAGTTGTCCACCCTCCTAGTAAGCAGCGTCTGAGGGACGGCAGAAGCTCAGAAGCCTGTTCAACAATCTGCCACGGTCAGTCTTTGAAAATTAATCACTCTTGCAGGTTTGTAATGGAGTCTCCTTGTGACTTTAATTTGCTTCCCTTGACTGACGACATTAAATGACATTTAATATAGTTATTAGACCTTAAAATACCTTCTTCTTGAATTGTCTCTTTTCTCTCTTCTTCTCAGTTTTGTTGGGTTGCATTCTTTGGATGCAGAGGCTGTGGATTCTGCATCTGGGAGTCCTTTGTTGAAAACATGTAAAGAATATATTTTCTCCAAGCCCATAGCCTGCCATTTTTGTGTTCCTAACACTGCCTTGATGAGCCAAAGGGATGGGTCGAAGGTAGAACCTTGCACATAATAGGAAAGTGCTCTACCACAGAGCTCCATCCCAGCAATAGCTTTCATTTGTCATTTTTATATTTTATATTTGTGTGTACTCTGTTATTTTTGAGAGCTCTTGCCTGTCACCACAGAGATATGCATCTGTGTTTCTTCTAGAAGGTTTGTCTAAGATTTTTCACTAAGTCTTGAAATAATTCTATTTTATTTTCCATATAAATACGTAGTTCATTTAGTATTCTTTTTAGCAAAGATTTTTTTTGCTTTCAGAGTGAATTAAATTAGCAATTTAGTAAAATGTCATTCGACTATATAAATATTGGACATATTTCAAGCTTTTAGAATTTCAGTGTTTATTTCTGTCAGTATGTGTCTTGATGTGTAATGAAAAATTACTAATGTTATCATTACAAAATGTCCATCTTTGTTGCATATAGTGGACAGATTTTAAAAGGCTATTTTATCATCTATCCACAAAGCCATTTTTCATTTATCTTGTGGTTGCTGTTTATAATATGCATAGTTCCCCATTCTTTTATGTTCAATTAATTTGTACTTTGGCTAATACAAATGACCTTTACTTGGGTCATGTTTTTTAAAGGCAGATAACCTCTAACTTTTAATTTTTTAATCCATTTACATTTACTTTTATTTTTAAAACACATTTTTTTAAATGCTTCACGACATTTTTTTGTTCCTCTGTTTTTTTTTTTTCTTTCTCTTGTACTGTTTTATAATATAACGTGTGTGGTATTGTGGATTGAATGAGAATCCTGCACATGGAAGTAAGTACTCTGTCACTGAGTATATCTATAGTCTATAATGTAACATTTTAACTTATTTGATGACCTTTGACCTACATGCTAATGACTGCTTCATGGTTTATCATATTGCTTTAACTTACCAGCTTTAGATTTTTATTAGTTCAATTCTTTTTTTTTTAGTTTTTTCTTTTATTGGATATTTTCTTTATTTACATTTCAAATGTTATCCCTTTCCTGATTTCTGTTCCAGCAACCCCCATATCCGATGCCCCCTTCCCCTGCTTCTGTGAGGATGATCCCTGCCTACCCACCCACTACCTCCCTCCTCCCCACCCTGGCATTCCCCTACCCTGGGGCATTGAGCCTTCAGAGGACCAAAGGACTCTCCTCCCCTTGGTGCCTGACAAAGCCACCCTCTGCTACATAGGCAGCTGGAGCCATCTGTCTTTCCATATGGACTCTTTCGTTGGTGGTTTATTTAGTCCCTGGGAGCTCTGGGGTGTCTGGTTGGTTGATCCTGTTGTTCTCCCTATGGGGTTGCAAAACCCTTCAGCTCCTTCTGTCTTTCCTCTGATTCCTCCATTGGGGACCCCGTTCCAGTCCAATGGTTGGTTGTGAGCATTTGCCTCTGTATTTGTCAGGTGACAGCTAAATCACGCTCTTGTCAGCATGCACTTCGTGGCATCAGCAATACAATATTGTGGGGTTTGGTAACTGTATATGGGATGGATTCCCAGGTGGGGCAGTGTCTGGATGGCCTTTCCTTCAGTCTCTGCTCCACAGTTTGTCTCCGTGTTTCCTCTTGTGAGTATTTTGTTCGCTCTTCTAAGAAGGACTGAAGCACCCACACTTTGGTCTTCCTTCTTCTTGAGCTTCATGTGGTTTGTAAATTGTATCTTGAGTATTCCGAGGTTTGGGGCTAATATCCACTTCTCAGTGAGTGCATAACATATGTGTTCTTTTGTGATTGGGTTACCTCACTCAAGATGGTATTTTCTAGTTCCAACCATTTGCCTAAGAATTTCATGAAGTCATTGTTTTTAATAGCTGAGTAATACTCCATTGTATAAATGTATCACATTTTCTGTGTCCATTCCTCCATTGAAGGACATCTGGGTTCTTTCTAGATTCTGGCTATTATATATAAGACTGTTATGAACATAGTGGATCTTTGTCAAAGGAACTAAAACCATCCAGTGGGAAAAAGACAACATTTTCAACAATGGTGCTGGTTCAACTGGCGGTCAGCATGTAGAAGAATGCAAATCAATTCATTCTTATCACACTGTACAAAGCTCAAGTTCAAGTGGATCAAGGACCTCCACATAAAACCAGATACACTGAAACTAGTAGAAGAAAAAGTGGGGAACAGCCTCAAACACATGGGCATTGGGGAGATTTTCCTGAACAGAACACCAGTGGCTTATGCTCTAAGATCAAGAATCGACAAATGGGACCTCATAAAATTGCAAAGCTTCTGTAAGGTGGTTAAAAGTTGGGTTGTTTTTTGTTGTTGTTGTTGTTGTTGTTTTCTAAGCTGCCCATTTCTTTGTCCTCTACCTAGATTCTAGGGATAAAGAATTTACCCTTTTTTTTCAGTATCCATTGGTGTTTCTGTGTTGTCTGCTTCTTTAACACTGAGGTGAGGTATATGATGAAACTCAGCAAAGCCACAGACCTCAACACTGTGACCATCCTGAGTGTCCTACGTTAATGTGAAGTGGAAAATCTATGTGTGTGTGTGTGGGGGGGGGTTGGTTGTTAACGTGAAGTGGAATATCTATGTGTGTGGCAGGGGTTAGTTGTATACTTATTAGGAAAAGCAGGTAAAGAAGCAACTATCTGATCTCTTGGGAAGGGAAAGGTTTCCTTACTAAACTTGTGAAAGAGACTGTGTTAAAATTTCCTCTGCATGTAGATCCATTTTTAGATAGCGTGTGTGTATAACATAGCACTGTACACAGTGCAGATGAAATTCTTGCTAAGATTTCTCACTCATTCTGCAAACATTTCTTTACTATTTGTGGTGTGCCAGGTCGTGCCTGACCTACCACATACTCAACAGTAAGTCGAACGCCCTGCCTGCCATGGTAAAGCTTGTGATTTGGCAGACGTAGTCAGTCAGTAATTAATCTTGTAGCAGGACAGAAACGAAGCAAATCAAGGAAATAAGATGTATGGAAGTGAAACAGAGTGTTCAGGTGCTCCTAGAGTTGTAGGTCATGGTGAGATTCCCAACTGGAATGCTAAGAACTAAACTCACTTCCTCTGCAAGAGAAGTGCAGGTTCTAAGCATCTCTCCAGCCCCCAGGATCTTAGTTGGTGAGCCAGTCACTCCAGATGAAGTGTTCATTGCGATTGGAACATTTGTATATATTGAAATTTTAATACACCCTGCCCTTTGCCCTTAATACACTCAGTCTTGGTTCATGGGAGTGTAGATATTTCTTAATGTCCCAGAGCAATGAAAGAGAAGGTAAAGAGTATTATGTGGGCAGTCCGAGATGATTGGGTGTGGCTTCATTCTAGTAGACATAGAGTGGAGGCTGAAAACCACCTAATCTGTGAGGAAAATGAGGAAGAATGTTATACCTGTGATCTCTACCTTCTTGCTTTAAAGGGAGGCAGAATAAATGACTTAGATATAGAAAAACCCATCCTTAGCTCTGCTTAGGCAATCGCTTACATAGTCAGGAGACAAAATAACCCAATGGTTGCCTAGTGTTTTGGAGGTTGATAGGTTAACTCTACAGAGCTTAATTAAAATTTGATAATAAATGCCTACTCTAAGCAGGATATTTCATTAGTCTTCATCGTGACTGAGGTGAGATATTCCTCATAATTATTTTCTAGGCTTTTGAAATTCTCTTCTGCTGAATCAAGCTCCTCATTACTAATTAGGTTCCTCAAAGGGAAGATAGTTTCTCAAAGTGGCCTCCTCATTAGAAAGGGGTGTCTGTCTGCTGCTTGAAAAGGAGAAATTTGGCTTCTAATGCCTTATTTTTTTCCCAACATCCACCCAATGAAATCAAAATTTTAAAGTATAAAAGAAAAAAATCAAACAGTGGCTATGATAAAATGTCAAGCATGTTTCTTTTGTGTGTGTGTGTGTGTGTATGTGTGTGTGTGTGTGTGTGTGTGTGTGTGACATTAAGAAATGAATTCCCTTTCTCTGGCCTCCTTAAAATGTGTAAGCTACTAAGGAAAGTCAAGTTCTGTAGAAAGCAGAAGGTCAACAGGAGAATTCATCTAAATTTCCCTACTCATTCTTCTTGGAAGGAGAAAGAGTTCAAGGAAAAGGGTTTCTCCCAAAATGAAATGAAATGGGTGACCGCAAAACAATCTGCCATTTTGAACACCGTGGAACTGATTTCTTTGGTAACACCTCACCTCCTCTGTGTAAGCATGAGAACCTTGAATTCATCCTCTGTTGGTCTTTAGTTGGTTCATTTCTTCGACATCTCTGCACATAGTAGGCACTCAACAAACGTTTAAGAAATAAATTTGTCTTAAAAGCATCATGGAGCTTATAATTAAAAGGCAAATGAACTTCTAGATTGCAAAATTATCTGCAGCTTTTATTTCCTTGATATACAGGACAGTGACGAAGAACGTCACATTGTGTGATTTCTTCTGTCACCTTTCAACAGAAGGATGAGCTATTGAGCTATTCTTCGCTTATGACTTTGGTGTGAACCTCTCGGCTCTTCACCCGCAGCTTGTTGACCTGGGACTCGGCGATGTCAGCCCGCTCCTCGGCTTCCTCCAGCTCATGCTGGATCTTGCGGAACTTGGCCAGGTTGACGTTGGATTGTTCCTCCTGAGAATGGGAACGAATTGGAGAGAACAAAATTTGACATTTTTCTGCTTGTTAACTGCCTTCGTGACTGAAAGAAACTACAGGATTTGCTTCATGAATGAGAAAGTAAAAGGGTCTCTCATTTGGTCGCGTTCTTATTTGAGGGCAGGACAGCCCATGGATTTGATGACATAAATGAGTGTGCTTACAATGCCCCTGCCCCTTTTATTCTCTTTCATTTGACTTTTTCTGGCACACGGAGGATGCTATGATGACTACACAAAGGTCAAAGGAGCAGATATCTGATTCAACCATGTTTCTATAACACAAGCTTCAAAGAGAAGACACAGTAGTGATACTTGGTGAGCAGAGCTTTAAGGAAGAGCTAAGAACTGACAGAATGAGAAAGATCAATTTTTACTTTTAAAGTTCGGAACTGGATTTAATCACAATGTTAAATAAGGCTTAAGATAATCCAGACCCTTATTTGCATAGTCCCTATGATTGCTGGGAGTTTGGAATGTTCTAGTGAGGGCAGTGCAGTAGAGAAGCACTTCTGTGATAACTTGTCTGAAACAGTACTCAGTCTCAGAGAAATGAATTACAATGTCTAAAGCTCCCTAATCATCTGCACCAAAAGTTTGGTTTTCCAAATAAATATTCATTTTTCTACCTAATTTTAGCTCCTGGTTTGCTTATTGCCTTAGAAGAATGTCCCTTAAATTATGGGGACTTCAGTGCCCCGTAGAACCAGCTGTGGTCCTGGCCCGTCCCCTGCCTCTGTGGAGATACTCACGGCCTCCTCAGCTTGTCTCTTGTAGGCTTTCACTTTAGTCTGTAATTTATCCACCAGGTCCTGCAGCCTCAGCACGTTCTTGCGGTCCTCCTCGGTCTGAAAGATGCAGCAAACAGATGACGTCATTAGCTGACACTACCCTGCTGGTTTTATTTTCTCACAAGCTGTAGGCCTGTCAGAGAGGGAAAGGCCAGTCACCTGGTAGGTGAGTTCCTTTACTCTTCTCTCATGCTTGCGAAGACCCTTGACAGCTTCAATGTTGCGCTTCTGTTCATTTTCCACCTCGTTTTCAAGCTCCCTCACCTGGGAAAGAGAACACGGTTACCAGTTCGGCCGCCACTGTTCACACACACACATGGGCAGGGGCCTAAAAGATAACATGGACACCCACCCTGGCCTCCAGTTTCTGGATCTGCTTCTTGCCGCCCTTCAGCGCCAGCTGCTCAGCCTCGTCCAGACGGTGCTGCAGGTCCTTCACCGTCTGCTCCATGTTCTTCTTCATCCGCTCCAGGTGGGCGCTGGTGTCCTGCTCCTTCTTCAGCTCCTCCGCCATCATGGCGGCCTTAGGAGATCAAGAAAGCTATTGAAATCACTAGCTCCCGCTGCTCACTGAGGGCAACAATGTGACTCTACTCACGTCAGTGATGGCTTTCTTGGCCTTCTCTTCTGCATTGCGGGCTTCCTGGACGATGTCCTCCATCTCTCCCTGGATCTGGGAAATGTCTGTCTCCAGCTTCTTCTTGGTGTTGATGAGGCTGGTGTTCTGTTACAAATTTAAAAAAAAATAAGAAAGCTATATTTAATTGCATTTATAACTAGTGTGTGTAGCCCTAAATAGTTGATAATAAGAAATATTCAGAATAAAAACAAAATCAGAAGTTAATTCCAAGTTCATGGCTTTTCTACCCATATCCCTGGCCATAAAACATAAATGATTCAATGTACAATTTAATCTCCAGTCCCGAAAGGTATTTACTTGCTATCTATGGATACTTGTAACCACAGGGTAAAATTGTCCAGCTTTATAGTGCTGTGTACCACACAGCCGATGGAAAATAACTTAGCTGTTTATCCATATTGGTTGCCTCTATTTTGTAAGTTCATAAAAAGCATATTTATTGATGTAAAAGATAATCAAGGGGTCCCCATATTTTTGGAAAGTTATCAGTATTTGAAATGGTCAATAAGTTCTAGATACTCATAATTAGTAAGGGAAGTGTCGCATGTTAACTAATACTTGATTTTTAAAATTACAGTATGGATTTGAGCATTTCGATAATTGCCGATATTAGACATTACAGTGTTCAAAGGTATTCTGTCACATGGGTTTATTATTTAAAAAGTAGAGTGTGCAAATGAGCATGAGACAAAAGTAACACACCCTGAGTAAACAGAGACAACCATTAGTGACACTTTAGTTTATCCTTTTGAATGTTTCTGTATGTTCTCTCTCTCTCTCTTTCTCCCTCTCTCTCTCTCTCTCTCTCTCTCTCTCTCTCTCTCACACACACACACACACACACACACACAATAAGGGATTCCTCACCTTAATTTGTTTTATTATTTTTCTGTTTTGTGATTATCTTTCTGAGGCAATGAGTGTTCCATGTGGTCAAGATTATACCACGACTTAATTGCTTTAACTGATTTAAGCGCACTGTGGAACACGAGTGTTGACTAGCACTAATGATGGCCCCGAAGATTTGAAGCCAAGAGCCCTTTACATGTACGGTGATGTTAACAAGATAATAAATATGATGGCCTGCTTGTTTTTACATTCTATTGGCTTATTTATTTGCTGTGTACAGCTGTGAGAGATAAGATGGCCGCCAGTGTTGGATGAGTAACCGCATGCTGTTTTCCATGCTTCTTTATATAAGCTTTAAACTCCAGATTGTTCACGTCCATGACTCACCAGCCCAGAAGTGAACTTGTAAACTGTCTCAGTAAGTACCTAGGTCACTCTTTGCATTTTCCCAACCCATTGGAAAGATATCCCTGCCAATAATTTGTGTGCATCTCATGAAAAGGCTCACCCCTTCAGACTGCCTTTAGCTTCAGGAAGTGCATTTGATAGCGCTGGTCTGGAACCTTACCTGGGTGTGCAGGAGCTGCACGCGCTCACTGGCGTCCAGCAGCTCTTGCTCAGCCACTCTCCTGCTCCTCTCTGTCTGTTCCAGGGATGCCCTGAGTTCCTCGATTTCAGCCTGCATCAGGTTTGCTCTGCGCTCAACCATGGCCAGCTGCTCTTTCAAGTCATCCTGGCCCCGGAGAGCATCGTCCAGGTGCAGCTGCGTGTCCTGCACAGAAAGCAGAGAAACTCTTAGTCACGTTCCAGCTAAAGGGGACTCAAATTGAATGTCGTGCTCACACCTGGATCTTATTAGCTCGGAGTCTGATGAAATAGGAGCATCTACAAGTACCCTTAATGACTTATGCTTGAAGGCATAGTGCAGTGCTTATGCATAATGGTTTGTTTTGGATCCCAACAGCATAAAAACCAATCATGGATACATCTATGACGTTTTGTATCAAGAAAGTACCCTTACATTTCAGCTAAACTGGTTACATCATTTTAGATGCTTAGCAGGGGAGGTCCAGAGCTGGGCGTGGTGGGTCATGACTAAAGTCCTAGCATCTGGGAATAGATACCACTCTCCACGTACACCTTACCGCTCAGGTGACAAAGCAAATTCTCTCTTGGGCCTTTCAGACAGAATTTAGCTCCTTTCCAAGTAGGCATATATAATTTTTTTAATCTTATTATTGCATTGCCTTGATAATTTATATCCTGTAATTTTCCTAAAATTTTAAGATTTGAATTCTACAATAACACTAAGCCTGTCGATAGAGTGTGCGTTCACCCCTAGGTACCTTGAGCATTCCCTGTGTGTTCCTAAGGTTCCTGATGGCCTCTGCAGCCTGGCGGTTGGCGTGGTTCAACTGGATTTCCATCTCATTGAGGTCGCCCTCCATCTTCTTCTTAATCCTCAGGGCATCGTTTCTGCTGCGGATCTCAGCGTCCAGTGTGCTCTGCATGGACTCCACAACTCTGAGGTGGTTTCTCTTCAGCTGATCGATTTCTTCGTCTTTTTCAGCAATTTTGCGGTCAATCTCAGATTTCACCTGGTTCAACTCCAGCTGGATGCGTAGGATTTTACCTTCTTCATGCTCAAGGGAGGCCTTGATAAAAGCAACATTTTGGTAACCTCACTATGGTAGTTTCTCAAGAAGACACTTAGCCCTCCTCCCAAACTTTCAATACGTCTCAATTTAGCTTATTGATCCTGAATGTGAGAGGTATGCATCTCAGGTTTCTCCTTGATGGTATATGTACATTGTCCCCTGGAGCTTACAAAATGATAGACCCTATTTGCCATTCTCTTTTACGGACGGGTGAGCAAACCAAGCGTGTACCTCCGCTTCCTCCAGAGACGCCTGTAATTCACTCTTTTCCTGGTCAATTTGCTTCTTGATTTTCTCCAGCTCGTGGATATGCTTCCCTCCCTCTGCGATCTGCTCGGTCAGGTCAGAAATCTCCTCTATGGAAGAACAGATGAAAGGAAGCGGTTGTAGTAATGGCAGAAAGGAAGAGTCAGAGCTAAGCATGGTTATGAAGATTGGAACTCACGCTGTAGATTCTTGTTCTCTCTCTTTAGCGTCTCCAGTTGATCCAGAGACTCCTCATAGGCGTTCTTCACCTTGAACAGCTCCGTGCTGAGAGAACGGGACTCCTTCTGGGAGGCTTCGAGCTCAGCCTGAGTTTCCTCATACTTCTGTTTCCATTCTGCCAGGACCTGGAAGCACGTCATTAGTTCAGCTGGGAACCCAGACGCAGTGCCACCTCTCACCCAGTTATAAATCACAGGGCACGTGGGCCACCTTGTCAAAGTTCCTCTGCTTCTTATCAAGCGCAGCGCAGGCAGCGTTGGACCTCTCCACGTCAATCATGAGGTCCTCCACTTCATTCTGAAGCCGCTGCTTCGTCTTTTCAAGAGAAGCACACTTGGAATTCACAGCTTCTACGTGCTCCTCAGCATCCTGCAGACGCTGAGCCAGCTTCTTCCTGAGGTGGCAGTCAGTGTGAGAAGAATCGAAGTTAACAGAGTGAACTCCGCCTATCTGCTGGCTAGGAATTTCTACTTTCCACCAAGATCTCTTATTTCTGTGTGCCCATAGGTTTTCTTTTTTATTTTTCAGAATTACTTCTTAGTGCCCATTTTATCTCTCCCAGAATTCTGATTTCCCAGGGGAGCTCTTATCCATCTGAAGTGTCCATTTCAAACGTATCTATGAAACCAGAGAGAAGGGGGAGGGGGAGGACACTGAAGCTAAGTTAATCCTGGTGACTCGGAAAAGGATACATTTCCTCACTAATGTTAAGGTTAATGGGATCCTAGACTGTGTACCTGGTCCTCTTAACTGTGTATGCATGGAAGCTGTGAAGTTATTTGATGCTCCTCACAGCACAATTGTTCTTTCCCATTTTCCTTCCCTTTTCCTTTACTTTGGTTTCTTTCTGTCTAATTCACTGAAACCCGTACTTGGCCTCCTCTAGTTCCTCTGTGCGCTGGATGGCATCTGTCTCATATTTCGTCCTCCACTGGGCCACCTCGCTGTTGGCCTTGGACATGGCCCTCTGCAGCTCAGCCTTGGCTTCCTGCTCCTCTTCATACTGTTCCCTCAGTAGGTCACAGTCGTGGCGAGCGGACTGCAGGGCATGGGCCAGCGCGTTCTTGGCCTAAATAACCCAAAATTGTATGCTGTGAGTTTGTATTCTGATCACCGGTGGCTCAGTAGTGTCAGGCTGCCCAGTTCCGTGAATGGAAGTCTCAACGGAGGGTTCTCACCTTGGACTCTTCTTCTAGCTGCCTCTTTAGCTCCTCAATCTGTTGTGTAAACGCTTGTTTGCCTCGGGAGAGCTGAGAAACCATAGCATCTTTCTCATCCAGCTGTCGGGAAAACTCACCTGAGAGAGGAAACATGAATTTTTTGAATTCTGTTCTCACAACAAAGGGTACAGTGGACTGGCAAATGACTGCCCTCATTTCATAGAATGCAAAGAACATCTCCAGAATGTTAGTGAAGTGCTTGCTTTGGTATTTTATAATTGGGGAATTTTGAGGGTTATGGAGGTAACAAAACTTTCTCAAGCCCAAGAGATTTGTTTCCCACCCCGCCTCTAACCATAGCTTAGACTGATTCATTTGTAAACGATCTCTTGCACACATTGTGCAAGGTGTGACCCCAGCTTCCGGGATGGGACAGACCTTTCATGTTTCGCTGTTCCCAGGTAGTGAGGCCCACGGACTGACCTGACTCTGTGTGTAAGCGTGCCTTCTGGGCTGACAGCTCATTGATCAGGCGCTGCTGCTCCTCTTCCTTGGTCTTCACTTCACTCAGTTGGTCCTCCAGGGTGCGGCACATCTTCTCAAGGTTCCCCTGTGGTGGGAAGCAAGGACAGGACAAGATGATGCTTTTCTACTTGGAAATCTGGGATTCAGAGATCCAATACTATGTATGATAGACACAGGATGTTACTGATGTTGTTCTCTGAGCCTTGTAAGATGCTTGGAAACACTTTGGAGCACAACAATGGAGGAGCATATGCGACTGAGTGAATAAACATGTAATCATCGAAGCTAGAGTTCTTTCTTTAGGGAAACATGAACACCATGTGTGTTGTTCATACCCACAACATGTAGAGGGGACGTTTTCTTGCCACTGCATTACTATTGCGGTAGCCATAGCAACCAAGTTTAAGGTGATTTTGAAACATAAGATGAGGAAGCTTGAGGGGTTTCACCTAATACAGTGATGTCAGTCAGAAAATCTCGGATGATGTGCAGTGTGGCTAGCTAGAGTCCCACACAGTACATAGTCACTTTCAAGAATTTCAAATAAATTAGGAAGTTGGAAAAGACCTTGGCTTTGGAGACAGTCTCCATGTTGCTAGCGAGGTCATCGATCTCCATCTTCAGCTCGCTCTTCTCCTTCTCCAGCTTCTGCTTCACCCGCTGCAGGTTGTCGATCTGCTCCCCGAGCTCAGCCACACTGTCCGCGTGCTTCTTCCTCAGGGCGGCTGCTGTGGCTTCGTGCTGCAGGGTGGCCTCCTCCAGGTCCCTGCGCATTTTCTGGAACTCGGCCTCTCTCTTCTTGTTCATCTCGATCTGGGCTGAAGTGGCCCCGCCAGCTTCTTCCAGCCTCTCACTGATCTCCTCCAGTTCCCGGGAGAGGTCAGAGCGCTGCTTCTCTGCTTTGGCCCTGGAGGCCCGCTCTGCCTCGATTTCCTCCTCCAGCTCCTCAATGCGGGCCTGGGGGTGGTGGAAAGGACTGACTCAGCTTCTTGGGTCAGTCATTTTTCCCCTGATGAGTTAGACTGATGGAAGCCAGGGCTTACCTGCAACTCCTTGATCTTCTTCTGCAGCTGCATGCCGAGGGCCTGTTCATCCTCAATCTTGCTCTGCAGGTTGCTCATTTCAAACTCTTTCCTGTGGGGAAAGCCCTTGTGTCAGTCACAGAGCCACTGGTGATAATTTCCCCCCTCAGACCTGTATCTTCACCGCTTACTTTTTGAGTTTCTCATCGAGCTGCTGCTTGTCATTTTCTATGTCCATTGTAGACTCTTGGGCCAGTTTCAGGTCCCCCTCCAGTTTCCTCTTGGCTCTTTCTAAGTCCATCCTCAGCTTCTTTTCCTGTTCCAGTGATCCTTCAAGCTAAATTATAAGGGACTTTGTTAACCCCTGAACTGTATGTCCTTAGACAGATACGCAAGAAAAACTGTAGAGGAGACACCAAATCGCATGAGGACTCTCAGCCTGCACTTCAAGACTCATGTGCTCGGCTGATGGCTTCATTTCATCATGGCTTATGTCATGCCTTACAAGGGAAAAGGTTGCTTTTCATACTCACGTCATCCACTTGCTGTTCCAGCTTGGTTTTGGCTTTGGTCAGGGTGTTGACTTTGTCCTCCTCTGCCTGCAGGTCATCCAGGGTCTGCTGGTGGGCCTCCTGCAGGGCCTTCTTCTCCTTGGTCAGCTTAGCAATATTTTCATCCAAGCCTGCCATCTCTTCTGTGAGGTTTTTCACCTTTAGATTTGAACAGATGGTGGGCATGCTGACTAAAAATACATGATAATTTAACTTCTCCGGACAACATTATCCTGACAGGCAACAAAGCAGGCATAAAAAAGATGGCAACATTGTAACTGTTTCCCTTTCATTCTCAGTGATTTTAAGGTTTAAGATTCAGTACTAAATGAATACTTGTAACTGCTTTAAAGTGAATAGTTGTTGCACCTTGTTCTCCGTGGCGTGCTTCTCCTTCTCAACCTTGGCCAGTGTCAGCTCAAGGTCATCGATGTCTTTCTTCAGCTCCGAGCACTCGTCCTCCAGCTTCCTCTTCTTGGCGGTGAGCTCGGCATTGATCTCCTCCTCATCCTCAGCCCTCTCAGTCAACTCTTTGATTTTGGCCTCCAGTTGGATTTTAGTTTTGATCAGCTGGTCGCATCTTTCCTCAGCATCCGCTAAGCCATCTGCTTCCTAATAGGAGAAATAGTACAGCTCCATTTGTTTAGGATATATATGAAAATACACAATAATGTATTAAAAGTTGGGAATGGATGACTACCAGTTGGTCTTTGAATAGGCCAACTTGCTAACTTGAAAAAATTAGACAAAATGCAACAATCTTAAGATGTTGATCATGTAGATTAATACATTCCCTCTAAATATCCATGTGTAGAAGCTAAAATGAGGAAAAGGTGGACTTGTTTAAAATATATATGATTTACTAGCCCCCAGTCCTTATGGAAAAGTCATTTACTAATTCTTGACCTCAGGGTTTGTCTTTTCCTCCCTCACATTCAACGAAGGGCTTAAAATTAGCCCCTTTTCCTGCTCTGGTAAGAATAATGTGCTTTCTAGTTAGCAATGAACAATATCTACCAAAGAGAGACTATTCTAATGTAAGAAGATGTTCCGTACAGAAAGGAAAATGTCTAGATGTTTTCATGACACTGTTCCCTAAAGACCGGGCTGTGTACAATGCACATGTGAACGTAAGCACCAGGGATGTGGCTTTGTAGCTGCTGTCTCTTTGGGTTTGAATCTTAGTGGTTTGAAGGGCAGGCAATCACAACAGATGCCTGGATAGAAATTGTTTACTTGGAAAACTGCAATTGCTTATTCAGTCACATCCTGACTATGAAGGGGCTGTGTACCATATCTGACACTCACAGCCTGAACCTGGAGCTGCAGATCATTTTTCTCCTGCATCAAAGCCACCATCTTTTCTTCTAGTTCTTTCCTTTTTGCCTCTGACTTTGCCAGATCCTCCTTGGCCTTCTCAAAATCTTCCTTCATGGTGGCCATCTCCTTCTCAGTCTCTGCACTCTTTAGCAGTGGTTTGATCTTGAAATACAGCTTCATCCAGGGCCAGTGCTTGACATTCATGAAGGCACGGACGTTGTACTGGATGCAGAAGATGGACTCTCTGTGGAAGGAGAAAATTAGATGCAAATGGGCAAAGATGTGTGACGTGACCATCACACCTGGTCTGGATTCAGTGATGAAAGAGGTGGAAAAATCTTTGCTCCTTACCTCCTCTCCATCATCTTCCTGAACTCCACCCTCATCAGGTACCCTCTGCACACGGCTTGAGTGCGAGTGATGAGCTGAGCCAGCTTTTCATCTCGCATCTCCTCTAGAGTTCCCAACAGGCCAGCTTTAAAGAAAACCTTGGCAGAGAAGAGTTGGATTTGTTAATTCACCTCAGGCAGAAACTCTGAAGGTGCTAAAAATTATGTCAGCAATTTGGACTGGTGGTACCTTAGTGTGACCGAATTTGTACTGGGTATGGTCGATGTCAATGGAACCTAGAAGCTTCTCAGAGGCCTTCTTGCTATCAATGAACTGACCTTCCGGGATAGCACTTGCATTGAGAACTTTGTATCTGTCAAAAGGAACAGTATAATTGAAACATTATTTCCCTCCACTGAGAAATGATGGAAGAGTAGCAGGTACTACTGAAAAGATGGGTCAGTCAAACAATAGAGGAGGGAATAGCATTTAAAACGTAACAGTGCTCTATGTAACATGTGAGGGGATATGAGACACACCTCTGCTTGAAGTCTGCATAGAGAATCCTGCTGGGGAACCCCTTCCTACAGATGCGGATGCCTTCTAGCACCCCATTACACCTCAGCTGGTGCAGGACCAATTCATGCTCCATGGCACCTAGAAAGGGGAATACATTCTCTACAGTCATCCAAAGAGAAGCCACACTGGGGTTGCTCTACTCATGAGAAAGGTCTTACCAGGAGTCTTAGTCTCATTGGGAATGAGGCATCGGACAAAGTGGGGGTGGGTGCTCTTCAAGTTGGTCATCAGCTTATTTAAATTCTCCTATAAAACCATTTGGAGAGGTTTAGAACAACTATTTTTATAGAGTTCATTTTTCTTCCATCACATTCTAATAAGCTGTCTCAGATAGATGATGGTGACCAAGGGGGACCTATGTCTGGAGGGTGGACTCCTAGAACATTCCTGATTATACAGAAATAATCTATTCCAGTTGGTTTTGCTCAAACCCTGATGATCAAAAAGATTTTGTACTGAGACTTTGATCATAAGGAGTAGATGTTATGGAACACAGTGGGTGGTTTTTAAAGAGGGCTTGATTTCATTTAAAATGTCTTTACTACCAGATCTCTCTTATTTGAGGCTTGGGGCAAGACCTCATTTATAATAGGCTTTGCTATGCAAGAGACATGGTGTGTCTTCCTTTTTGCTAAAAACTTCCTGAGATATTTTTCATATTTAAAAAAACACATTGCTACTTTTTCTTCCACCTTTATCATAAACATCCTTTTAACCCTCTCATTAAAGACAGCTTAATTATCTTCTAAGTGTAAGATTATACTGTACCCTGAAAAGAGCTGACACGGTCTGGAAAGAAGAACCCTTCTTCTTGCCACCTTTCTTTCCGCCGCCACCCTCTGAAAAGCAGAATGGAAAAATGGTGATCATTAGTTCCACCCTTTGCACCCTCCATGTGTACAGGCATCCGGATGTTTCTAGAGAGTCTGTGGTACTCATCTCCCACCTTCCTTCTTCCATAGCTCATCTGCCTCAATTATAGAGGAAGATACAGTCATCACTGATGTGACTTTAGACACTTGGGGTAGAAGACTTTTGCAAAAGATGGAAGTCGTGGGTATGAGGTGGGACTCCCTGATTCCACCCAGATCAGCAGTGTCTCATTCCTGAAGAATCCATCCAGAAGACAGGAGCAGGGTCCTGTCAGTACGCACATGCCCCAAACAGGCAGAGTTTCATGTTTACTCCTAGGTAGTTAAGCTTAGCTCCCTAGCAGGGACCTATAGTTTCTATTTTCCCATGTCCCAATGGGATTACTTATACATCTAGACTTTGGATACTCCAAGAAGGTAATACAACCTCATTCAGTTACCCTAGCATGACGGCCATGTTGGAAAGTTCCCTGACTTCCGACTTAGCCGGACCCTTGATGGAAACAGTAGTGGTGATGTGGAAAAGTGGCTGGCGCAAACATCAGCAGATAAACGATGCTGTGGACCGAGCAATCCCTGATACCTGTGTACCATAGTGGTTAAATATGCTTTCCTTCATTTCACTTGCGTTGACTTGAATTCTCACCGTAGATTGGGCAATACCCATATCTGGTTCCCAATGCTGCCACCCTTTGATACCCTTTGGTCATGTTGTAGTGACCTCAATCACAATATTATTATTTTCACTCCTACTTCAAAATTGTAATTTCGCTACCATTATGAATCATAATATAAATATCTGTATTTTGTGGTGGTCTTAAGTAACCCCCATGAAAGAGTCATTTGACTGTCCCCAAAAGGGTCACAGGTTGAGAACCACTAACTTGTATTGTCTCTGGTAAACTGTATTTCTCTGGTGTGATTCTTAAACAAGTTGATACTATAAATAAAAAAAAGTTACCTGCTTCAGCAGCTTGTCCCCCAGAAAATAGGAAAGCCAGAGTCTTCAACCCGGACTTCTGGTACAGCCCCACCACGGTCTCATTCAGGGGGTCCTTGTTCTTGTCCAGCCAGCCAATAATGTTGTAGTCCACGGTGCCCGCATAGTGCACCAGGGAGAAGTGGGCCTCGGCCTTGCCTTTGGCAGGTTTGGGCTTCTGGAAGTTGTTGGACTTCCCAAGATGCTGCTCATACAGCTTGTTCTTGAAGGAGGTGTCTGTCGCCTTGGGGAACATGCACTCCTCTTCCAGGATGGAGAAGATGCCCATCGGCTGGATATTAAAGAGGGAGAAGAGAGTGATGGGTCCCTTAGAAAATCATGCCCTGGTAATTTGTGTGGTTGATACAAACTTGAAAAGCAGGCCTTCCAAAGGAAGGACTCAGAATTATGCCTAAACAGATGACAGCATACCTTATCATCCCCTCTTCTAACAAAATGCGACAGTCATCATCTGAAGAACGTATAAGATGTACTTTGCTGAAAGACTTAGCTTAAAAGCCCATCTGGACCATCTGGCAAATGTGTTTGGTATGTAAAATGGAATCCTAAAGCTTGATTTTTTATCCTACAAATGCATATATACTCTGATATACTCCTTTCTCGCAGTGCAATATCCTTGACCACGACTCTAGAAAAAGTTGGGAAAAAGAAAGGCTGCGTCTGGTGAACAAAAATAAAACTTCACCGAGAGGAAAGTGCATCTCCTGTTGCCCTTCCCCCATGTCTGACGTCTGTGGAGTTAAGGACTGGTGGTGACCCATCAGGTCTTGCTCAGGAAGCATTTTGTCTTTACTGAGACAAATTTGATATAGAAGGCTAAAAGCAAATTTAGCATTGATGATTATCCAAACTCACAAATTCATTCTCAAAAATCATTTTGATAATCCAGAAGTTGAAATATTAGTGAAGGAAATAAAAATACTTTTGGGGAGGGGGGAGCTGTTTAGTTTTGATGAGCAGTGGAACAATTACATCACCAAATTAACATATTTTCCTAAGTTTATGCAACCTAGTTTTTTTTTCTATTTTGGTAAATTTAAGCTGAGTATTTGAAATTTTCCTAACTGGTGATTCCATTTCATTTCTCCTTTATCACTGCTTAGGGAAAGTTCACACAGGTTCTTTCTTGGTGCCAACAGGTACATGACAAGATTCCAGTGTGTGTGTGTGTGTGTGTGTGTGTGTGTGTGTGTGTGTGTGTGTGTGTGCCTGTGTGTGTGAGAGAGAGAGACAGAAACAGAGACAGAGACAGAGGCAAAGAGAGAGACAGAGAGAGACAGAGAGAATGCATATGTGTGTATATGCTTGAAGTCAGAAAAGCCAGAAAAGGTTGGAGGGTCCCTTAGCACTGGCATAACAGGTGTTTGTGAGTCACTTATGTGGGTGCTGGAATCAAAATTCCAGACCTCATGATATAGCAACAAGCACTTTAAAACCACTGAGCCATCTCTCCAGTCCCAGGATCCCAACAGTTTTTGAATGTTGAAGTTGTTTATTGATTTCTATGTAAATATGATACATCTGTTGCTCCAACTTAATTGGACAGATTTCCTTAATGACTAATTCTCTTAATTACTAGAGGAGAATTCAGAGCTCACTCCCAAGCAAAGATCAAATGGAAGTTTCATGTATTTCCTTGGTAGTAATCATGAGTAAGGGATGAATTGATGGATTTGACAATTAACTCCCCAACCTTAGGCATCTTACTATGCAATGCCCTGTTGTACAGTGCACATGGGAGGATACATGTGCAATGCAACATCATAACCGTACCAGGATTAATTAACCATTCAAAGGACTGACTGTACTTTCTTCCCTTCCTTCCATACCTATGAAATCACATAAGAATGAAAAGCCTATGTATAGTTGTCTGTGCCTTTAAGCACTCAGGAGACAGAAAGAGAAGGGTCTCTGTGAGCCAAGGCTGGCCTGGTTCTACATAGTGAGTTCCAAGGCCAGTGAAGGTTACATAGGGAGACTCTATGCCATTAAAAAAAAAACTGATGAAGCATGAAGTTATAAGAGCTAGAGACATGAATACATGTGTTTTGTCTGTATGTGTGTTATTGCTTTTTCCTAGAAACTGCTGTACTTTATCCATTAGTTACAGATCACCCATGACATCCCTTTGAACTGAACAGAGCACACAACCATGTCAAGAGATGTTACTGCTTACTCTTTAAGTAAGTAAACATATTGTAAGTGAACATATTGTAAGTGAACATATTGTAAGTAAACATAGGAAGGGGGACCAATTTTTGCGCCTGTTCTGAAGTTTCAAAAGTCACACAAACCTTCTCAATGAGCTCAATGCAGGCTGCCAAGTCCATCCCGAAGTCGATGAACTCCCACTCAATGCCTTCCTTCTTGTACTCCTCCTGCTCCAGCACGAACATGTGGTGGTTGAAAAACTGTTGCAGTTTCTCGTTGGTGAAGTTGATACACAGCTGCTCCAAGGTGTTGAACTATATGGGAAGAGATAAATGAATGTAAGCAATTTTGTCATAATTCCCTATTTGTTTCTGTAAGGCAGCTAATACATCTTTTCAAATTTTGAGACATTTAGAATTATTATCTTTAAGGTTTAGACTTTCAGATCATCCCTTAAAGGGTGGGTGTTAAAATTCTAATTTAAAGAGTAAATTCTCAAAAGTTTTCTAAGGAACTATATTAAATCTTGCATATTGGGTAAAATGCTGTTAAATTGGACCTCTTTGACATAGTCATCTGGGGTGACTTAAGAAAGTGTTTCTATGCTCGTGTGCTTGAACTCAAGATCAGTTTAGAACAAGCCATGCTTTGAGACTCTCTCTAGTCCTGAAAATGTAGCATTCTCTTTTTTCCTATTCGCCCTCGCTGACAGGTTTTCAGATACCCCCAGTGACCCAATTCATCAGGAATTTGTACTTTTGGAACAGCCTATTTTGTCTTTTGGGAAGAGTATTTCCAGGGCTCTAGCATCTGGTACATCTGCTAGTCAGTTTATTACTCACGTCAAAGATCTCAAAGCCAGCAATGTCCAAGACCCCAATGAAGTACTGCCTGGGCTGCTTGGTGTCCAGCTGCTGGTTGATGCGGGTGACCATCCACAGGAACATCTTCTCATACATGGCCTTGGCCAGGGCGCCCACAGAGTTGTACACCTTCAGGAAGAACATTCGTTTAGTTGTTTGAGTTAGACACGGGGGATGAACTTTTAAGTCTCCTGTGGTTCAAGTGGATGAGTGGACTTGAATCACGATTACCTGCTGCACTGTCTGGCCTTTGGTGACGTACTCATTGCCAACCTTGACCCTGGGGTAGCAGAGGGCTTTGAGCAGGTCAGCAGAGTTCAGACTTGTCAGATAGGCAGCCTTGTCAGCCACTGCAGGAAGGAAGCAAGAACAGTGGGCCTGACAGTGACTTACACAGCTTCATTGCAAATGATGACACTGGCGACAATGGTCTCACACAAACAGTGAGGTACAGATGTTGTGAAGTCTGTCCATTTGTTTATGTCTGAAAAGTACTCCTGCTCTTCATGCTAACTCTAGTAGTTCATATGTTGGAGTTGGCGGAATCTATGCTCTGTGTGATATTTAAAATACAGCAAAAGTAAACTTCAGGTAATAATTTGAGAAACCCTAACCCAGTGGGCTAGGAAATTCTGAGTTATTTACTAGAATAAAATGTGCTTCCATCAAGAAGTAAATATTTTCTTATAAAAAGTGAATGAAGAGGGGTGAAGATGTAGTTCAGGACAAGGCCCTGGGCTCAATTGCCAGCACCAGACAGACAGACAGACAGACAGACACACACACACACACACACACACACACACACACACACACACACACACAGGAAAAACAGAACAGGGGAATGGACAGAAATAATAAATTTTCTCAATAATGTAAAATATCAATGTATCACCTCTTTGTCCTAAACCTTCTGTCTTTCCTTAGAAAGGTCAGGCAGTACAAAGGAGTCCCTGCCTCTGAAAAGGTTCATGTCACCAATTGTATCAGATGGAATGGATGGTGACCACAGCAGTGTTACCTTCAGTGCCATCTGGCTCAGCCTGCTCTTCCCTTTGCTTTTGCTTGAATTTCATGTTCCCATAGTGCATCACAGCGCCAGTGAGCTTGTAAATGGCCACTTTTTCATCTGCAGTGAACCCCAGGATGTCCACAGCAGTCTGTTGAAAGAATTGAATTAGCAACAATTTACCACCATGGCCAGCTTGCTGGGGACTCTAGGGGCCTGGCGTCTCACTTCCTCACCATGTTTTGCTTTATATCTGACTAATACTGTGATGGCTTACGAGTCAGTTTCTTCTCTGATCCACAGAGTAACATGAGGAAACCTAGACCAGCCTTTCCATGTGAGTTGTGTGGGTGCTAAGGACAGCATATGTAGGGTCCACACATTTTCTTGTTTCTTGTCCCCCAGCTCGTTTCTTCTTCTCCTATGTTGCCCTAACTTAGTGCACAGCCCCAGCATACCCTTCTCCCATCTCACTTGATATGGATGACTCTGGAAAGAGGCATGAGAAGAGCGTTTCTTCTCCCACCATTTCTCCACATGTTTCTTTGAGGTCACAGCTTGAAGCACTCTGTTTTATTCTCCACTCTATCAGGTTTTGTTTACACTCTTAGTTCTCATGCTAAACGTCGATGGGGTTCATAGATAGGAGTCAGCATCAACAGAGGTATATGAAAGTGTGTCTCTCCTAAAGCTCCCTTCATTCTTCTAGTCCTAGATTGCTGGGGCTACCTCATCCTGAAACTACACATTATTAACAAGGCCCTGGAGTGAGGTTGTTATGCTTTTTTAAAAAACCTTTCAGATGTGACTACTTTGTCTAATATTATAGCTTTTCCAAGATTCCAGGTGAGGGGCTGGCATAAAGTAGAAAAGAAATCACTGTATTATAGAGGTGTAAGTGTTGAGCCAAGAGTGGCCAACACCATAAGAAGTAAAAAGACCCAGCTAGGTGAGTGATGTCAGGTACCTAACATTTACTGCAGATATTTGAAATGTAAATGCATATGTAGGGTGGCATTTAAATCTGTGATTTTTTTTCCCCAAATGTAGAAAGCTTGAAAGACAGCCCTGTCTGACCTACTGTCTGTGCTATGCTCGTCCATTTCACTCTGATGGGAGAAGAGAGGGTTACGTGCTGGAAAGAACCTTGCTATCTCCTGCCTCTCCCCTAACACTTACGTCTGTGGCCATCAACTCTTCCTGGTCATCAATGCTGGGCACTGTGATTTCACCTTGACTGACGTAAGCAAAGTCATATGGGTTGGTGGTGATCAGGAGCATCTCTGGACACATGGAAAAGGGCGTGCGGAGTTAGTTTGGTTTGCAGCACATTTCAGAGGGACACCTTAGGCTGAGTGTTGTCTTCCTTGGTGGAAATAAATCAGGATGCTCCTTACCGATAAGCTCTGGTTTCTTATTGGACATGATTTGGTAGAAGATGTGATAGCTTCTTTCAGCCTTGAGCTGGAAGGTGACTCTGGACTTCTCTAGCAGATCTGGAAAGGCAGATTAAGCATGTCTTAAACGAAAAGGCTATCAGTAGAAAGGTAAGCTTCGAACCTCACCCAGCAGAAAGAAGAGCACGGTTTTCCGATAAGCGCGCCCCAAAGAAAAGACTCAGTCACCGTTGTTCATTAACTCACAGGTTTCAATATCTGCAGAGGCCAGTTTGCCTGTAGCACCGAAATGGATTCTGATGAATTTACCCTTAAAGAGACAAAGGAGGTTAGATTAAAAGCTGGAAACCATTTCATTCACTAAGGGCCAAATAAGTAGGAAGTATGTTAACATGGTGTATCGAAAGGAGTGGTGGCCATTCTCACTCGAACAGGACAACTAAGGAGACTCACAAAGCGAGAGGAGTTGTCGTTCCTCACGGTCTTGGCATTGCCAAAGGCCTCCAGCAGGGGGTTGGCACTGATGATTTGATCTTCAAGGGTCCCCTTAAGAGAAATGGGAAAGGAAGATAAAGTTTGGGTTATCTGAGTCATATATACTAAAATAACTTCTCGTCTGTCCTCCCCTTCCCTTGGTCATGCCCTATAGCTAGGCAAGGCTTTAGAAGGAGAGAGGGAGTCCACATTGGAGCGTGGGACGTGCCTGTGACATGGCTTGGTCTCCTACCTCTCAGGCTCCACTTTTGCTCCTGAGAAATGGCTGAGGGGGCTATAACTTGCTAATTTACCACCCTGTTGATCTGAGCCTCACAAAGCCCTTCCGAGGTTTATTTTCTAAACTCTGACGTTGTGGCTATCCAGTTGCTGTGGTTTTGACACTCTACTGTCATGCTTTGAAAAGCCTGATCTCCCTCCTTCCTCCCTCAGATAGACATGCCCACCTGCATTTTGCCAGAAGGTGCTTCCTCCTTCTTCTTGTCCCCGGTGACTGCAATTGTTGCAAAGTACTGGATGACACGCTTCGTGTTCACAGTCTTCCCAGCCCCGGATTCTCCGCTGAGAGGACAGAATGAAAGTCAGAATGTAAGGCAGGAGGTACTGCCCTAACGATCAAAACTCAGCAGACAGAAAAGCATGGCATCTACGTACGTAATCAGGATGGACTGGTTCTCACGATCTGTGAAGGGAAAAAGAAACATAGACCAAGTAAACAAAAGCACAGACACTAATAAAGTTGTGCTCTTCTTTCCACGAGTCTTAAGAACTCAGTGTGAAAGATGTGCTAATTATCACACTGTTCTCATTATTAATGTGTAGGATTATGGGAAGCACCAGTTCGCTCCTTTACAATAAGATTCAGCCAAGTAACAAGTGACCTTACAGTCTCAGGTCTCCTCCTTTCACCTGGATCATAGTTCAAAATCCTGTCATGTTTTGAATGTCCAGGCTGCATTCCCTAGAGTGCTGGTGAAATTCCAAAGCTTACTTTTTAAATGAGAGAACGCAGTAGATGTAATTAAGATGCAGAGTTGATGCCTAACTTTGATCAAATTGAAATGAAATGAGCATCCACCAATTTGGATTTTTAGCATAGAAGTCTAAGCAAATTTCCCTGTGCTCTTGTAATAGCTGCATCATATTCTTAATCAATTTTTCCACTCTTATTGCTCTCATCACACGTGCAAAGCATTTCATTCTCAAGGGGCTGACCATATGTTCTCTCTGCTATGAGTCTACGAGTGTTTTCTAGTGCGTGTAGAGATAGTAATATACTAACCCGTCAGCATGAACTGGTAGGCATTATCAGAGATGGAGAAGATGTGGGGCGGGGCCTCCTGTCGCTTTTTGCCTCGGTAGGCTGCCACCACCTCGGGGTTGTACACTGGCAACCACTTGTAGGGGTTGACAGTGACACAGAAGAGCCCCGAATAAGTCTGTGCACAGAGAAAAGGATACTTAGTCAGCAAACACCTCATTACTCCGACTTAGAAATACTACAGTGTGGGCAAGGGGAGAGGCTCTAAGGAAGTGCGGGGTCCTTGTGAGCCTTCGTGGTTGCATCCATTGGCAACTTCCTCCCCCATTGTCCGCTGCAGCACTAATGTTCCAGTTAGCCAACTAATGTGGTTAAGCAGAGAGCTATCCGCATGTTCATGTTTAAAGACGCCATAATTTACAACACTGACATAATGGGACATTTCAACAACAGAAAGTGCACGGACTTGATGAAATATGACAGAGGACACTCACGTAGATCATCCAGGCTGCGTAACGCTCTTTGAGGTTGTACAGCACAGCGGGCTCGTGGAGGTGGGTCATCATGGCCATGTCCTCGATCTTGTCGTACTTGGGAGGGTTCATGGAGAAGACTTGATCTTCTTTAACTGTGACAGTCTGTTAAGAATGGAAGGATCCAGTTAGTGCCGACTAATTAGCAGAAGAAGAGTATTCATGTTTCCCTACCTCTCCCACTTCTTGCTTTTACTCACAGCTCCACCTTCGGTCTTGGCCGTCACCTTCCCCCCTTCCCTGCTCTGCACGGTTGCTTTCACATAGGACTCCTTAGCATCCACCACAAACACCGATGACTTGGCATCAAAAGGCTTGTTCTGAGCCTCGATTCGCTCCTTTTCAGACTTCCGGAGGTAAGGAGCAGCCTCCCCAAAAACGGCCATCTCGGCGTCGGAACTCATGGCTGCGGGCTATTGGGGGCAGCTTAGGGCCAGGTGCACCTAGAGGAAGAAATGGACCATGAATGATAACCCTGGCCTGTGGGTTTCCATGTTAACAGGCTTAGTTTGCTCACTCTCTTACGCCTTTTCGGGTTCTCCCGTGGAATGTGCCAGGAGCTAAGAGAAGACAAGCGTACCTAATAGCCCTGTGTTGAGAGTTTAACTTTTTGTGACCTTTTAAGCCTTGGTTCTTCCTTCTGTTTTATAAACTACAGTTGAGAGCTGTGGGGGAGGGGATGAGAACCATCCAGCCACATTTGTCAGGCTATAATGTGCTCAGCACCTTTTGTTGTTTCTGTGTATTCTTTTTTTAACCCCCTTTCCTTTCCCTACCCATCTGTTGCCATTGCTTGCTTGTTTGTTCGTTTGTCATTGTGGTGATACAAAGAAATAGAAAATAATTTTTCTAATTGTTTCATCTTAACGAACCTATTTTTAGAAACCTAAACACTGCTCAGTATGATGGTATACACTTTTAATTCTAGCCCTTGGGAGACAGAGGCAGGCAGATCTCTGTGAGTTTGAGGCCAGCCTGGTCTTCATAATTCCAGGACAGCCAAGGCTACATAATAGAGAGATTCTGTCTCCAAAAATATTTAGCCATTTTTCCTTGCCACAAACTATTAAAGCTGAATGCCAAAAACCACTAAGTTTGGATGTAAGAAAAAAAATCTAAATTCAGGTTGAATATTTTATGCACACAGACTTGTAGTTAACTGACAAGCATTTAAGGGAAAAATACCCATGATGGATATTAATAAAATATTAGTATGGGGAAAACTATGAAATAATCACAAATGATCTTGTCCCAGGTCAAAACCAAGTCCCTGCTGTCAGTTTTTAAACTGTGAACAAATTGTCACTCTTATCTGGGCAAAAATAACTCCAAAGGATTGCTTGAGAAAAACAAGCATCTGCATTTTGATGAGACTGCCCAGTAGTTCCTTATCAAAGTCTGTCTCTCCCAGTTTTTAACTGGCTTTGGCCTCCCCCTTGTTTCTGCCTGGTCCTTACTGCATCAGGCTTATGACCTCCCACTCTCCTACCCTCTCTATTTGAAAACATCACATTTCTAATTTCTCTCCTGAAACAGATAGCCACGATGAAATCTCAAGCCAAAACCAATTCACAACTTTTTTTTTTCCAACTGACAAATCCTGGTCAGATAAAACAACTCCCTCTCTGGCCAGAGTAAAAGCTGGTGACCTCTGGAGTGGAGGAGGGGACAGGACAGAGGACAGCATGTTGGTATAGTGACTGTCAGTGATGACAAAGGCTCCAATCTTTCCTAGACTTTCCATAAAACAACTCAGACTTCTCTTAGAAACAGTGACCCTCTTCCCAACACAGATACAAAATTTCCCCCACACTGTAGCTTAGAATCAACAAAAGGCTTATGGGGAGACATGGAAATTGTGACCTATTTTCAAGGGACAGGTATTGAAATGTTGGGTGTTAGCATTTTTCCCTTCAAATGCTATTCTGTGACTTTGTTTGGGGGCGGGGCTAATGAAGCACATTTGAATCAATTACTCTGCCCTAGTGATTGCTGTTGTGCAGTGGATCCTGCACCAAAAGGGCACCATCCCTCTGCTCTTGTCTCGGCAGTCCTTTGTCACCTTTGAGTCACAAGCCTTCACTTTGTTGTGTGGTGTTGGGCTCTGTCCACGAAGTGGTAATCACCTCCAGTGTCAACAAGTTAACATTTATTCCCTTGTAAGCTGTAGATTTTCTACTTTTTCTAAATTTGTTTTACTTAATATATTAACCACAAACCTATATGTGATATATATATATATATATATATATATATATATATATATATATATATATATATATATGTTTTTCACATACATCTCCTCATGCAGAAAATGGGACACCCACTGAGCGTTTTGATTGGTGGAAGAGTCCTCGGGAACCACTGACTTAGATATTAGACAAGAGCCAGAGTGACACTAGCAGCCAACTTAAACTTGCCCTTCTGATTTTACTGATGAGGAAACTAAGGTTCAGCCAGGTAAAGGGCCACCCAGGGTCACCGAGGTGGTAAGAGGCAGTGGTGAGCTATGAGCCTGGCAGTCTAGGTTCAGGCCTAGTGTTAATGCTCTTGAATCACACATGTTTGAAGACACGTAAAAGCTAGCTGGCATGGCCCAGGGAGTTGAATCAGTGAAAAGCCTAGATTGGCATCCAGAAATTTTGAGTTCTGGTACAATGTTTGGTTTTTTTTTACATTTTTATATATAGCTTCTTTCATTGAACTGCATAGCAGTTCATATTAAATATACACGAGGGTTGCCTTCTTCATCGAGTTCCAACAAAATGCAAAAGAGAAATGGCATCAAACTTTGTTTGATTAAATGGCTTTAAAAGGCAAAGTTTCATGAGAAGCTGTTTTTAAAGACCAGTCGCTCCTATGCCCAATAGTAAGGCAGAAAACAAAATAGCCACTCATTAAAATGTTACGATAGAGAGAGTCCCTTGTTCTTCGGAAGGTAATAATAAATTTCTCTTACCTCTTGTGTTACCAGATGAAGAAGGAGGCAGGCTGAGTCAGACAAGTACTGTTGAAAGAAAAAAAGAGAGATACTGGGTATTTTTCTTCCTATTCAATCACAAAATCTTAGAACTATATTGTATGCAATGCCTTTCTCAGGGATGTTGACTGTACTTAACGCTTGGGAAGGAATAGCTATCTCCCTCACAGGGAAACTCCCTCACATCAGGAGTGCACGACTAGCCAAGTGTTCTGCCACACATACCTACCTTTAAGGATTTGAGGAAGGACAGGACAGAGGCACCCCAGCTTCACTTTTATAGAGGCCGTTCTGCAAACACAGCAGCCACCTCAGCTGTCCTAGCTGGGGACCTACTTGGCAAAACCATTTTTGGCAATCTCTTTGCACAATATTCACTGACTGTGGCTGTGAATGGATATAATTAGAAATATTTCTTGTCATCTATAAATAATTTGACAGGGGATGATCTAGGGTTCTTTATAGGCATCTGATAGGGAATGAGGATCCAGGGTTTCGGAGGGTGTTTCTCCGGCTTGGGTGTTGTATCATTCATCACGGAATTCAAAGCCAGGTCCCTACTTACTCTCGTGCCTATAAGGCTGTCTCGACAGGATGAGCCTGGTGTGAGGAGAGTAGTACTAATTAATCTGCTAGTGCTTAGAGCCATTACAGAGTCTGGAATGAACTTTAGATCTGACACTGAGTGATGGATATTAAGATAAAGTTCTTAGGCAAGGGCTGGGGTTTCAGAAAGACTGGTGATGGATTTCTTCTGAATTCTGAACGTGTAGCCATGAGGGAGAAAGTGAACTCTCAGATTAGGCCGTGGCAGTGGTGCAGTCAGAACGAGGGAGTCAGAACAGAGATGAACTTGTCTGGTCCCTTTCTGGAGGGTTTGTCAGAGATGTGTCCTACTCACTCTTCCACTGCAGGGGCAACAGGGGGCTGTGTGATAGTCCACGTGTGTTTCTACTGCATCACGGAAGGAGATACAGACGTGACCTCCTAGGGCACGGGCAAATGCTCAGGGCCAGCGGTAGCTCCAGTGAGGTGGGTACTACCTACTTTTACTTAAGGTGGGAGGAAAGGCACGCTGTCCACAAAGCTCTCCTTGTGGACAGAGAAGGTGGGTGGATCGGCCCCCACAGTGCCTTTGGAAGGCAGAAATTGGATTTGACTAACTTGATCCAGGCACAGCTGTTGCTGAATGGGACAGGAAATCTACTCTAACTGCCCCTGTGATCTGGCATGGTATTATTCAACCACGGCCTCCTGATTTAAATTGCTAAATTCAGTAGAAGGTTGCTTTATAATTCTATTTGGTGAACTTGTCTTTCACCGGCTGGCAGGTTAAACCTTTGATACGTTTGCATTGTCTTTGAGTCTAAGGCTGTGAAATAGGTTACCCTTCACAGCAGCAACCCACATGGGTGAGTGGATTACCCAGAGTGTTAGGCTCAAAGCCAGAAACAAAAAAGTATTCGGACCCTCTAAGATTTTTTTCACTACTTATTTTTTTCCACCTCTTTTGGGAGCTATCGTCACTATTATAGACATAATAATTACTTATTCAATACGGTTGGGTCTGAAAAATGAAAATGAAAAGAGGAAAATTTGAATGGGGCCGGGACAGAGAGCACGTTTGTACACTAGTAGCTAAAAGTCCACTGTGGACCTTGTCATCAGACCTTCAGTCAGTTACAATCCTGAGAGCCCCATAAACACAATGACTCAATAGTGGCAACCAGCAGGGACCACAATAGTAGACACCAGAGAACACCAGGGATCATGGGCAGGAAGAGAAGAGAAGCGACCTTTGCAGAGGGTGAGCACGATTTCTCTGGGCTTGCTTGTCCAAGGGGTGTCTAAATAGAGAACACAGGAAAGGAGTCTAAGCTCTCTTGTACTCGCGTGGTTCTTTATGACTACACACATGTGGGAAGGCCCATCTTACTCCAAAGCAGAGAAAGTTTTGGATGTGCTATTCAGCAGCCCAATAAACACTTCTTGCTGGTATTTCCCCCTATTATCCTCACAGATGAGGAACTACAGGTTTCTGAGAGTTTGTATTTTTTTTAATCACATCTGGGTGAAATTTAACACTGTTTAAACCTTTCATGGTCATAGAAGTCAATCGCATGTTGTAAGTTATTGTGTTAAGTTATATCACCGTGTGTGAATTGGTATATAATGTCATTCCTGCACATCTCTATGAAATGCTCAGGACAGTGTCACTAGGGGGCGCTGAGGCACACATTCCTCCCTTAGGGATGCAGGTCACAGTTGCACATGGACTCCTGAATCTCCAAGGGAGTTAAAGTGATTGTAAAGATTGCAGGTGCTTAGGGAATGTCCAGTAGACAAGTTTTTCAAGTTTTGACATAAATTTTTTAAACAGAGTTGAAATCCAGATTGGAGATATTCATAGCATAGGTGTTGTGGTGTCCAGCCATGGATAACATCAATAAAACGTCTTAAAAAAAAAAACAAAACAAAACAGCAAGTCCAATTGGTATTTGTTTTCTTTCAAATCACCCTGAGACTCCTATAACATCGCAACTGAGAAGAGTTACAGATTCATTTCTATGTCAGTCTTTAATTGCACTATACATACGTTTTCCAATGTGTGGTGTCTTGCTTTCAGCTTTAGTCTGCTTGCCTCTTCCTTGTTCTGCTGTAGCAGGTGTTTTCTCCTGTCACATTCCCTACTCAGAACTGTAAGCTCAGAGGTGGCCATATATCTTCTTCCTGCACTCTTTTTTGATGAACACTTCCCCAACTCTCTTTGTCCCCTTTCCCATAACTCAACTTCATGTACTGCTACAACATCCTCTTGCACATACTTACCCACCAGAAGTTGACATTTCCTAAACCAGGAAGCTATAAATAAGCTAAAACCATGACACAACACACAGGACTATGGAAAATATATGAGTCTGTAAGTCAGAACTATGTCAAAACTTGCATTCTTAGGTTGCTGGATGTAAATGGGAAAACTCTGTCTTAGTGTTGTATTTATGCCTTGGCCTCAATACAGGCAGGAGTTTTACTCACTCACTGTTTTCCTTCTATGCTCCTCCTCTTCCTCTTCCTCCTCCTCCTCCTCTTCCTCCTTCTCCTTCCCCTCCTCCTCTTCCTCTTCCTCCTCCTCCTCTTCCTCTTCCTCCTCCTCCTCTTCCTCTTCCTCCTTCCTCCTCCTCCTCTTCATCCTTCTCCTCCACCTTCCTCCTCCTCCTCTTTCCCCTTCCTCCTCCTCCTCCTCCTCCTCCTCCTCCTCCTCCTCCTCCTCTTCTTCTTCTTCTTCTTCTTCTTCTTCTTCTTCTTCTTCCACTATTCTGAGAGGAAGAAGCACCTGCTAGGTGTTATAATTAACTCAGCACAGAGTCGTAGGATAACACATCTCAGAAGGGAGAAGAATAGAATGCTTTGACTTTCTGTAGCAATCAGTCCATTTCATTCTTTAGGGCTCCATTGATTCCTGGTGTGGTATTAAAAAATAGATTTATCTCGTTTTTTTCCTCATTGTCTGACACTTCAAAGTTGAGGAATCATATGTTGTCCCCACTCTTCAGGTAACATTAGTAATTGGTGTTTGAGAATCTAATTTCCAATGGTATTGATGAGCTATAATGAGAATAAGTTAGCAGATAATTTTAATTATAACTCAGGTCCCCTTGAATCCTCACCTGCTTGATCCCAGCTAGATAGCAAGGCCTGCTTTGCTATTTTGCTCCAGGAGGAGGTCTTGGAGATTAAAGAACAAAGTAGATTTTAGGATTTACTTTTCTCTTTGAGATATGGCACTAGGAAACCTGTAATGTAGAAAAATGTAGCAGGATGCCAGGGTCACAACTGCTGGCAACTGGCTTCTTCCACAGTGCTGGGAGGAGAGGAAAGAGAATACACTACCTTCCCTCATGGTGGCACATCCATGAGGGATGACTGTGAAAATGGAAGATTCTACTGTGAGGAGAGATGGGGTCAGTATTCTAGTTTTCATGTATCAGTTATTAGTGGATATGGGGTATGTCTGGACTCTATAAATTTCACTGCATGAATGGTTGCCAGCTGGTTAAAAGGGTCAAAACTAATAAACTTAAAGAAACATGTGTTCTTATTAAATACATGCTGTAGTTGGGGGAAATTCATAAATAAAGTGTGGCTAGATACATCTCCTTTTATTTAAACAAATAAAGCAGAGACTATTCTAAAAGGCGGGCTTGCCTGGAGTAACAAGACTGAAATGGCAGATGTAACAACTGGAGAGAAGAGAAGAGTTAGGGTAGAAATCAAGAGAAAAGAGAAGGTAATGTAACTGAATGAAGATGTGAGAAAGAGAGAGGGGAAGGAGAGGAGAGGATGGCATAATAAATTGAAATTAAAGATAAAAACAGTGCAGAAAGTGGAAGACCAGGGGAGGACAGGATGGGAGATGAAACAATGCAAGAACAGAGTAGACGATGTCAGGCAAAATCAAGCAGAAAGAGACAGCGGGGGGAATATCTGAAGCAAAGTGTACGGTGGCAAGCCTAGATGAGGAGAGATAAGACGGCGAGCATTTAACAGCCGGGAGTGATGAGCTAGGAGGTGCAAGCGAGTGGAAGGCATGGGCAGAATAAAAGAACTGAAGAGGAATGAGATGGCTTAGAATAACTGGACGTTCAAGATAAGGCTGGACACGATGCATAACACCAAGAGATGAGATAGGATGAAGGGAAGGAAGAGGAGAGACAGGAAAGGATCAATGACTCAAAATGAGCACAGGGTGAAAGACCAGATCAGGGTGAAGCGATTCAAGCAGAAGAGACTTAAAGCTCTAGCTGAACAGGAAAAGGCATCTGGCAGTTTCTCTAAACCCAAAGATACAATAAGACCCCAGGCCTGTGTGTGTGTGTGTGTGTGTGTGTGTGTGTGTGTGTGTGTGTGTGTGTGTGTGTGTGTGTGTGTGTGTATATATATATATATATATATGTGGCTTACATTTTTATGTGACAGAAATATATTGTCTATAGTTACAGTGAGCCATAACAAAAAGTTAGAGTAACTGGGAGATAAGAACTAGTTTTAAATTTTTTTTAATTGTAGGGGTGTTTTGCCTGCATATATGTCTGTGCACTCTGTGTATCCCTAGTGCCCACAGAAACCCTGAAAGGATGTCAGACCGCTTGACATTGGCATTAGAGATGGTTGTGGGCTGTCATATTTGTGCTTAGACTTGAATCAAGGTTCTCTGGAGGAGCAGCAAGCCAAGCCATCATCTCTTGGGTCTGAGACATGAACTAACCTTGAGAGTATATGAATATTTCCTTAATGAAATGTAGTTCAAGTTTAGACTCTGAAGATGAGTGGGTCTTAACTTCTGTCTTAGTAATTTTTCTATTGCTGTACTAAAACCCCAGTGGCCAAGGAAAGAGAAAGTATTTTTCTCTTTCAAAAGAAAGTATTTAATTTGGCTAATGGGTTTTGAAGGTTAGAGTCCATGGTGATAAAGAGGAGGAACAGACAATAGCTTACATCTTGATCCACAACCATGAGGCAGAGAAAGCCAACTGGGAATGCCATTGGCTTTTGAAACCTCAAAGCCCCTCCCCCACAGCGACAGACCTCCTCCAACAAGGCTATGCCTCTTAATCCTTCCTAAACGGCTCCATCAGCTGGTAACCAAGCGTTCAAATATATGAGCTTATGGGGTACGTGCTTATTAAGTTGGTCATAGTGTGCCAAAATGTGGAGGTAGGAGGTGATAAAGGATTCCTGAAGTGGAAGAAACATGACATTCTAAGTCCCGAATCCATGGACCTGAACAGTTAGTGCAGCTGAATCATAAAGAGGAAAGTGGGGAGCACTAGAGCTAGGCTTTGAGAAGTATAGTCTATCCCAGCTTCCAGCTCAGTCTTTCTTTTTTTCTGGTGACAAAATGTGATCAGCAGTTTCCTACTCTCTGCCTACTGCCATGTGGTCCCCACTGTTATGGACTCAACTCTCCGGAGCCATAAATTAAATGAAACTCCTTTAAGTTGATCTTGGTCATGGTATTTTGTTACAGCCACAGAAATTAACTAATATAGAACTTAATTTATTGGGTGTGGGGGTAAAATGAAAAAAAAAACATGTTAAGGCTGATTCTGAGATTTTGAGCATGAGCAACTGCCATCATCTACTGTGATAGGATATTAGGTATAATCACGCTTTGAAGAAGACAGAGGAAGGGCATGAATTCATTTTGTCTATTTCTGGTTTGGAATGACCATTAGAAGAGATTGAGCCTAGATCTTGGGGGAAGGAAGAATTAGGTTTGAGATATAAATTCACAGTTCATAGGGCACGGCTAGTACTAGAAGCCAGGAGAATGAATGAAACCACATAGGGGAAAATGTAAAATGAAAATGGAGGGGACTTCGCAGTATCAATTCCTTTCTGTATTGCTCTGACACAGTGTGTGATACCCACTAAAACACACTGAAAGAATTTGATTGTGTAGTGTTAGCATATAGTAGACTTGAGGCTAATGTCCCAAATTGCTTTAAAATATAGAGACAGGACAAAGCTTTCTTGGAGCATATATTCTCAACTACTATTTAAAAGATTTTACCATGGGAACGTTAACAGCATTCAGAAGATAGAAGATATTCATGCGGAGACAAGAAAGGCTGAGTTTTACTCCTACAGGTTTGAGAACAACTGGTGAGGGGAGGGGAATATTACCAAAACACATTTTATTTAACCTCATTATATTCATTGTTCTGAATGACAATAGAGTGAATGTGGACCCTAGAATTAGGATCTGGTTCAAACATCTCAAGTTCTTCATTTGTAAAAATGGGGGGGGGGGATGATCATTTCACTGAGTTATTGTAAGAAGGGAGCCTTTTATAAAGATAAAGGACACAAAGGGGCAACATATTATACAGCCATGTATTAAGGCTTCCATACTAATTAGTCAAACAGTCACACAATAGCAATCCATTAACCGATTAAATTATGTCATATTAATATAAAATATAGAAGAGCTTAAAATGTGATTTGAGTCCATCACACTGAGTTTTCAGGAGCATCTGGAGATCTGGCAAAGGAAGATAAAGGGAAGAGAAGCGATAGGATAGGCAGAGCCATGAGGATAACCCAGGAGGATCAGAGTCTTAGAAATCAGAATAAAAAAAAAAAAAAAAAGGAACATCCCAAAGGGAAAAGATGGTCAGAGGCATCCTGTGTGTGTGGGTGAGAAAGTCAAGTTAAGGACTCAGTGTTTAGTTCAGAAGTAAATAAATCACTAAGGATCGTAGAGACATCGTTGAAAGGGAACAGAGGGACAAAACTAGGCTCGCAGGAGCTGATGAATGGGGGAAGGTAAGAAAGTGAAGGCACTGCATGTGCACATCAGTACTCAGGAAGGAAGTTTCAGAAGATAGACAGTATCTGGGGGGAAGAAGAACACAGGAGAATAAAAAGAAGTCAGTAGACTGGAAGAGATTTGGGGAGAAAATGGAAGAGAAAGATACCCCATTGCATAAACTTCCCAAGAGGGTTGAGGGGTGAGTTCCTTAGATGAAGAAGAACAAGACAGTTTCCACTTCCTGGCTCTCATTTACAGCTTCTTCTATTTTAAAATATTTTAATGATAACAGTTAGCAATCTGAGTGATAAATTTATATATATATATAAAATGTTTTATATACAATGCATGCCCCAAGTGATTACCACAACCTGATCAATATGTTGATCACCACACATGCTGCACATTAAAATTTGAGAACACAGTTAGCCTGTAAGTGAGAGCTCTGCGTCCTCTCACCAATATTTTTTTGTGTCTCCCAACTCTCAGCCCCTGAAGAAACTCGCTGCTTCTACGAGCCTGACATTTTAGACTCCACACAGAAGTGAGATTGTGCAATGTGTGCCTGGCCTATTTGACTTAGCACAGTGTTCTCAGTGCTCAACCACTGTAGTTGCAAATGGCAAGGTCTATTTTTGAGTTGACTCGGTAATATTGCATTGCATGTTCAAAGCAATGGGTTAGTTTGCTTGCTTGTTTGCAGTTTTTCCCTTTCCCCTGATATATATTTGTACAATTCTAAATAGTCAGGTATATAATAAGACAGGTATACAACTTCAACACATACTGTTAAAACATTTTATATGTCATTGGTACTACATTATATGTATGTTGACATTGCATGCCCATTAACAAGTTACTGAAACAATAGCTATTTTTTCTACTTTTAAATTTTCCTGTTCTAGAATTAAAAGTTACTTAGTCATTCTATTAGGATACTTAAGCCAGGAGTGGCAGCTCACCCCTATAATCCTATCACTTGAGAGTTTGACACAGGATTGCTACAAGCTTGGCTGGGCCAACCTGGGCTACAGCATGAGACTGTCTTAAACACAAATACAAACAATTATTAGGGAGTTCTGAATCCACTATGTACTTACCTTAAGCAGTGAGTTTATAGTTTTGTGACCCCATGTTGTAAAACTTGAGAGTTCTTTAATTTTAATGTGAAGGACTCTCTTATTTCTTGTTTGATAGCTTTTACAGCGATGAATTCTTTCAACTCTTGTCTGCCAAGAAATGTTTTTTTTTCCAAGAAGACAGAAAACTTTCTGAAGGATGATATTTCTGTACACAGCATCTTTGCCTGGTGGTTATTTCTCTTAGAACTGAGTGTTCAAGTTTTCTGGTTTGTGGAGGACTTCACTGTTAGCCTCCCACAGGCTTCCTCCTACAGGTTCCCAAGAGAAAAGTCACTTTTCTCCTGCTGCTTTTAAAATTGTTAGCAATCTGAGTATAATGCTTCTTGGAGTCTTCCTTGGGTTATCCTTTTGGGATCCTTCAGCTTTCATGCCTCTGAATCTACATCCTTCCAAAGATTTGGGGAAATGTGTCCAGCGTTTCTTAGTCAGCTTTCTGTTCCCTTTTCTCACTCTTTCTGGTACTCCAATGACCTGTATATCTGTATACTTGGTGGTGTTTGAGAATCCCTATGCTTTCCCCATTCATTTTCCCGTTTTCTCTCTTATAAATTGATACTTTTAAATGAGGCATCTTGGAGTTCACTAGGTTTTCTTTTGTGTGACGGAGTGTGATGTTGTAACTGGACGTTTCAGTTTTGTCGTTGTGTTTTGAGGTAAGTCTGCCAGAGAGCACCCATGAACACCCAGAAAGCTGAAATGAAAGTCTCTGTCACTGGCGGGTGGCTGCATGGGGACTTGTCCAGCTCATACAACCCCTGATCCTCACAGTTCTTTTTATTTTATGTACAAAACCCACATCCTCGTAGATACATTTAGTAAGCAAGAACAAATTGAGAGAATCAAAACTAGAGACACCAAAAGGCAAAGTTGGTACAGTTAAGGACTTTCCTGAATCCTGGAACTATGGACTAGGTCTTTGATGGATTAGGTCTTCATTCCCATTTTAGCAGGTGTTAGGGTCTATGTGCTGGGTTTTAAGGTGAGATTGGTCCCTCTAACATGGTGCCGGTTATGCTAAGATCTGGAAGTCTGTTATATTCGTATGCTCAGCTTCTGGCTTTCGTTTTGTTCTTCTTTTTATCGTTTTTTATTATTAAGCTTCTTGTTTACTTATCCATGCCTGAATTTTAAAATATTTTTGATAAGATTTTTAGAGGTGATTATTTGAATTCTTTTTCAGGCTGTTCATTGAGCTCCATTTCTCTGGTTGCTTATTGGAGCTTTACTTACCCCCTTTACTGATGTTGCACTTGCCTGATCATTATCCGTGTAAACTTTACATTGATGTCACTACACATAAAAGACAAACGTCAGTTTCAATCTTTACACATGGGCAAGACTTTACCCTGTTGCTACCCAAGGCTCCTAGGATGGCCTCTGGGTTTGTGGTTGAGTAGAGTTGGAGCTGATTTTTGTGGCAACTTTGGGATCTATAATGTTGCAGTTGGCAGCTCTGTTAGCAGGTTCTCAAGCAGATGTGAGTGCCATTTCCAGGTAGACTGACTGGACTGTGGGACCCTTTGTCAGTAGGTCTGATGCTTCAGCGTTCACAGCTGACAGGCTTGTTTGAAGATATGTTTTGGGGGGTTCCTATTAAAGGCTCTTCTGAGCTGCCAAGTAGTTAGTTCCCTAAGAATGCAGTGTCAGTATTGAATAGAGCACAGAAGGGCTGGAACAGAATCAAGGGTTTTGTTTAGAGGCTCACGGCAGGAAGACGGATCTGCAAGACTGGTCCTATAGGCAAAGGTAGGCATGAACCAACCTCAAAGAAGGAAAAGCTGGAGGGTAATGGAGGGTAAGCAAGTTGTATTTATAGGATACACACACACACACACACACACACACACACACACACACACATATATATATATATTTAAAAAAAACAAAGGCCATGAATTGTTTTTTTAATACAGGATGTCATGTCTTAGGCTAGCAGTTCTAAAAACTAAAAGTAATTCTAGCAATTGATAGAGATATTATTTCTAGCTAAAGACAAAGGAAAAGGAGAGAGGGGGAGAGAGAGGATGAGGAGAGAGTGGAGAGAGGGAGGGGAAGGAAGGGAGAGAAAGACATGGAGGGAGACAGGGTGAGAGACACATAGAGAATGATAGAGGTCGGAGAGAGAATCAGGGAGAGGGCACTGCAGAGTTCAAGTTAAGCTTGTGACAGGGTAGTGTCAATGGCATGCAGTCATCTTGTGTTTTCCAGCACAGTCATGATCAAGTGAAGATTCAGCTAACAGGTGCCAGCACAGCCAGCCCCTTTGCTGCCTCTCGCCTCTTTGCCAACATCTGTTCACCTATCTATCTACTGTTCCCCAGTAAGTCAATATCTAGATGGAATGGCATTAAATATTAACCTTTGGCAGAAAATTGTATAGTAGGGATTGTTAAAAGTGCCTTGTAAATTATTTTAAAGTCTAGTTCAAGATGTAGCACTATGATTACCCATTGGAGTCAAACAAATATTGCTTTATATCCACCGAGGGAAAGTCTTCTAGGAGCTGAGGTCTAGAGGTGCTGCCCAATTTAACCTACAGGGCAATAAAGTTAAAAATGCTTAATTGTGCATTGTTCCTTCTTAACTGGCTATATATTGTCCTAAAAAGACCTTTGTTATATTTCTAATAACAAGGTAGCTGGACTGCATTAACTATTTCATTTATTCACCACCTGTTAAAATTGACCCAAATGGAAGGCCTGTGCTTATCACAGATAGAGTTCTAGCCATGACTGCAAATGAGAATAGCAACTGTCATAGCACTGTAGGAAGCATTTCTTTTATCTGAAATTTTTAGGTGTTTGACATTTTCCATCAAAATTTCTATTGTATACTGTGATTTTTATTTGTTGCAATACATTAAAGCTCAGAGGCACTTTGGAGCTCAAAAGCTGGAATTTCTAAGTCCGTGTGCACATTTCACATAACGAGCTGTTAGTGGTGAGGGAAGTGTTATGTGGTAACTAGATTTTCCACATCTGTCCAGTGTATGCATTTTGTGGTCTTGAGGCCCTATGAAGTAGACTGTGAAAATGCACTTACTGTGTGTTTTTAAACATATTTATGGCAATTAAAGTATTTGGAGTCAAAGGTATCATCACATTTCAATTTGTAGAAATCTTTCAACTATACCACCATTAAGATGCTTTGTATAATGCCAGACCATATCTGGAAAAAGTAATAAACATCAGATAGATTTTTTGTTAAAGAAATATATGTTTGTGTGTATACACATGTGTGTACCTGTGTGCGTGTATGTGTGAGTGTGTGTGTGTGTGTTTGTGTGTGTGTGTGTGTGTGTGTGTTAGTGAAAGCAGGGAAGTGGCATGCAGTACATCTGCAACTGATATAAAAATACAACATATATGTGCTAATTGACCTAGTGCTATCTGTAGGTTGATGTCATTATATAGGTTAGGGCTGGCCCAAGTTAGATCACAGCCATGATTGGACAGTAAAAGAATAAGGCAGGGACAAAGTTTTGTAGGGAGGGAAGGAGAATCAAAATGGAGACTGAGAAGGATGACCCAGATCTGGGTGGTCCTGAATTGCCAAGGTAGCTGGGATGGGTTCTACACACAATTTATCTTATCTAGGTGGGCGGGTTATAGCCTTATCAACTGGTTGTAAGTTTATTGTGTGAATATATTGCACATTGAGTATTTAACATATAAATCTGGTTGTTGGGTTAAAGTTTGTTGTGTCTTGGTATTACCGGGTAGCTGGGACCAGAGTTTCTGGTTGGCCAGGGCGACTAGCAATGGGAAAGGAGAGACGGCTGGGGCAAGAAGATAGCTAGGCTAACGTGGCGTGGTGCCTCATTGAAGCCAGCTGCCACTGAGATAAATTAAGGTTAGTTCTATATCGCCCTACAGTGCCAGAACTCGCACCAGGGAGCGATCTCCAGGGTCAGAGAGTACCAGGGGCCCAGCGTGGAGTGGTGATGGGTGGGAACCGGTTGTGCCCTTTTTGTTTTTACCACAACAGCTATCAAAGACCAGAAGAGGACTAAGATATGGCAATTTCCAAAGGATAGAAGAAACAAGAGACATTCATTCTTAATTCTCTCTTGTTATTCCTAAGCGTCAAGCAGATGCAATAAACACGCATCTGAACATGTGTAGACAACGAAGTCCACACGTCCCTACGTAAAGATACCCAGGAAGTGGAGAACCTATTATTTCAAGGAATCCTAACCCCAGTTTAGTGATTCGTGTCATCTTAGTGAAGGATTCATATATTAACTATTTTTGACAGCAATAGACAATTTTTAAAAAATTCTGCTCTGATTGTATGTATTTAATTGCCATTTTAGCTTATTTTTATTCCCCCTTAGGATGGAGTGGCTCATATCCCTTCAGGACGGTGATCAATAGTCTCGTTAACAGAAGCAGGTGATGGGTCAAGTGGGTTCCTTGCGCATGCGTTGGCCTGCCTCTAGACTTTACGGTCTTCCCACAGGCGTGTGTGGTATTTACTGGGCTTGGCCTGGCTTCTCTCCGTGCTAGACCTAGGTGACTAAGGATTTAGGCATACATGTAAGCAAAATGTTTCTTTTCTTTTTCTCTCCCTGATGTATAAAATGATCGGCCGACATGGAAAAGGGGAAGGAAGAGACTCACAAGCTCTTGGCAGATAAATTTTTTATCTCCCAAAGTCGTAAGTACAAAATGGAGTGACAAAGATCTTCACATTTTGCTCATCTCTTTGGTCACTTTCCTGCTTTGGATCGATCACTCTTCGCTTATGATTTTGGTGTGAACTTCTCGGCTCTTCACCCGCAGTTTGTTGACCTGGGACTCGGCGATGTCAGCCCGCTCCTCGGCTTCCTCCAGCTCGTGCTGGATCTTGCGGAACTTGGCCAGGTTGACGTTGGATTGTTCCTCCTGAGAATGGGAATGCATTTGTAAGGAAGAAATGCTCACATTTCTAGATTTTAGGGTCAGTGCAACTTGGGTGTCTTTTTGTTTAAAATCAATTCATCCTAGTAAATTTTCAAAGAAGTCTTGAGAAGTGTTTTTTTTTTGGTCCTATTAACTCCCCTATGCTTCATGAAGTCATTGTTAAACACAGGTGACATTGTCTCTGAACTTTCAGAAAAGCTAACGCTATCATGATTGTACCAGATTTCCAGGCTCTGTTGTCATTCCTGTTGAGTTTTCCAGGGAATGGACAAGACTCACACAAGCAATCGCTATGACACCAAACAGAATATAAATTATTGCCACTTAGGTCTTAAATTATCCCCCACTTAATAAAGTTTAGAAATTAAACATGTTTATTATTCTCAAAAATAATCCAAGTTGTCTCTGATTATGCTTGTAGGTACAGTAATGAATTTTGAAAGGCCAGTTTTAATTTAGTCTCTGGTAATTATTCTTTTTTTCTAGTGTCTCATTAAGAACCTTCGCAAACTATGACAGGCAGATTTAGAACACTTAGGAAGCTTAAAATTACTTGAAATAGGGTAGCTCCAAAAAGCCCTGCATCTTCCCCTCACAGTGGATTAAAAAGCAAGAGCTGGACTGGAGGGAAGCTACGTGCTTCGCCAGGCTGTGGCTGTGAGGTACACGTGTGTGTATGTCTGTCCTCTCCTCTTCCTTTGCTGTCCTCCTCCCCTTTCTCTTCCTCTCAGAGCTAAGAGCTCAGGAGTTAAACAAAAGCCACCAGTGGACAGAGGACCTTATCTCAATGCACAGGCACATGTATCCACAGAGACACAGGTGACACCTGACTCCATAGGATGAGTCGGAGAAGGGTAAATGAGATGACATAGAGCTGCAGTCGCCCACTGGTTAGGACATCACTGAACCTTCTGGCCTCCATACTATGTATGACCCTTCAGCTGCTCCCTGGGTCTCTTTACTGCATATGCAACAATGTCCTGTGAGGTAATTAAAGTAGAATTCCTACTTCCTTCTCATCCGGATCATCTGGTCCCCTTTGCTTTCCATTTCAGTCATATCTTACTTCCCCCGTCTGACTACTCACACCACAACTTGGTGGATTATTCCTGCTTTGTTTCCTTTTACTTGCAGGGCCAGCCTACTGGCAAGCCTAATGCCTTCTCTCTCCAGGACAAATCCTGAATCTCATCAATTCTCTTGGTTTTATTTTTGCCTTTAATGCAAGCCACACACCCACCTGAAAGACTTCCCAACATACATTCGTGCACCTACTTGGGTTATCCAACAATCTTTTCTCTACACTCTAGTGACATTTTAAAAAATAAAAAGCAGGCCATGTCTGGCCTGGAAGGAAATATTTCCCTTGATTCTGTGGCCTGATTGTTTTTGTATTACCTGAAGGCTTCTTTCCAGGGCTCAGAAGGCCTTGTGACCTACTTTCCATCTGGTTCTCTAGCCCCAGGTACACTGTTCTCTTTCTCAGTCTTGCTGATCCATGAACTAAGTACGTTGCCCGCCCCCCAGCACACTATAGGGGTTATTCTTTGGTTAGCTGAGTTCGATGCTTAGAACTGGACTCAGGGCCTCAAAGATGCCAAGCCCACATTCTCCCACTGAGCTATACCCCATCCTTATTCTCGCTAGTACACTCTTCTATGCCTTATGGAATGGCCAGTAGCCTCACATTCTTAGACCCTCAATAGATCATTTCCCTCTGATTTTTCCTTGATCCCCCCCCCCTTTTTTTTGCCTTCTGGTATCTGTTGGCCACCCAATCATGTCAGGGGTTCTGATCTCACCGCTTCCTCGGCTTGTCTCTTGTATGCCTTGACCTTTGATTGCAGTTTGTCCACAAGGTCCTGGAGCCTGAGAACGTTCTTGCGGTCTTCCTCAGTCTGAAAGATTTTAAAGTGTGAGTTTCTTGAAAGCATAAATACCACTTCTTTTCTCTGTATCTATGGTTTTTAAATGTCTTGCAGATAGGGTTGGAAACCCAGAGAAGGCCTTTCCTTACTTGGTAGGTGAGTTCTTTCACTCTTCTCTCATGTTTGCGCAGACCCTTGATAGCTTCAACATTGCGCTTCTGTTCGTTTTCAACTTCCCCTTCAAGTTCACGGACCTACACAGAAAAGGTGGATTAAAAAACATTTTTTTTTTACATTTGCTTATTTTACTTAGGTGTATGAGTGTTTGCTTGCTTGTGCGAATGTGCACCACAGAGGTCAGAAGTGACCCCCTGGAATTGGTGGTACAGATGGTTGTGAGTCATCACATGGATGCCAGTGCCAGGAACTCAACCTAGGGTCTATGCATGAGCTGCAAGTGTCCTTAACCACTGAGCCATCTCTTCGGGCCCCAAAGGCAGATTTGTAAAAATTCTTTCTATCATCTAATCAATCAGGGAGCTTCTCTTTCTTCAACTGGCCTGCTGTGTCATATGTAGATCCTGATGTCTTCATCCAAGTGCTCAAACTTAAGCTGTCAGGCCACAGGGACTACCTGCTCTTTACCTCAGCATGCTCTACAAGGTCTAGTGTCTTGGGTATTGAAAGTCATGTGCTAGGGTAGAAAGAGAGGAACACATGGTAACCAGGACACCCACCCTGGCCTCCAGTTTCTGGATCTGCTTCTTGCCACCCTTCAGAGCCAGCTGCTCAGCCTCGTCCAGACGGTGCTGCAGGTCCTTCACCGTCTGCTCCAGGTTCTTCTTCATCCTCTCCAGGTGGGCGCTGGTGTCCTGCTCCTTCTTCAGCTCCTCCGCCATCATGGCGGCCTGAGAGGGAAATAAATCAAGGAAATAATGAGCCCTGGTGGTGGCAAGGCAGCACAGGTGGGAGGAGGATAATGTGTATGGTGCTCACGTCAGTAATGGCTTTCTTGGCCTTCTCTTCTGCATTGCGGGCTTCCTGGACGATGTCCTCCATCTCTCCCTGGATCTGGGAAATGTCTGTCTCCAGCTTCTTCTTGGTGTTGATGAGGCTGGTGTTCTGATTAAGAGACCAAACACACAAATATTAAATATTGAAGAACAAAGTCAGAAAGCCAGATGTCCAAAGGAGCCTGTAAACTAGTTATTCACAAGCATCCCTCAGGAGTTCCATAAATTATCTGAGTTAAGAGTATATTTTTAAAGGACAGTCAATTCTGGATGTCATGGGTCAGATAAACAAAAATGTTGTTGCCCTTCCTCAGTTAAACACGTTAAACTTAGTTCTTCATAAAACATTATGAGTAAATTTCTGAACACTGGTAATATCCATGCACGATTTTTTCCTTCATATTTACACACCTGGGTGTGGAGGAGCTGCACGCGCTCACTGGCATCCAGCAGTTCCTGCTCTGCAATCTTCCTGCTCCTCTCCGTCTGCTCCAGAGTGGCCCGCAGCTCCTCGATCTCAGCCTGCAGCAGGTTGGCTCTGCGCTCCACCATGGCCAGCTGCTCCTTCAGGTCCTCCTGGCCCCGGAGAGCGTCATCCAGGTGCAACTGGGTGTCCTGTGTAGTGAACAATCATTGAGACACTGTGTCCTCAGTCCGTGTCACAGCACTCATCTAGGATCACCTCTTGGTGCCACCTACCTTGAGGATGCCTTGGGTGTTCCTGTAGTTCCTCAGGGCCTCAGCAGCCATGCGGTTGGAGTGGTTCAGCTGGATTTCCATCTCATTGAGGTCTCCCTCCATCTTCTTCTTGATCCTGATGGCGTCGTTCCTGCTCCTGATCTCAGCGTCCAGTGTGCTCTGCATGGACTCCACGACTCGAATGTGGTTTCTCTTCAGCTGGTCGATCTCCTCATCCTTCTCAGCAATCTTCCTGTCGATCTCAGACTTGACTTGGTTCAGCTCCAGCTGGATGCGCAGGATCTTTCCTTCCTCGTGCTCCAGAGATGCCTTAAGGACGAGAGAGGTGACATTAGCAGGAGAATGGCACTGTGCAGTGTCCTAGGAAGGTTAAATTATCCCCCTCATGTGTACCCATCTTTGTATTACCACAAACATTTTGATATGCGACATTACTCTGTTGCTATAGAAGTATGTGGTGTGCATTGTTGTTGGTATTATGTATGTCCCTCTCTCTAGCCAGATGTTTCTCCTTAGGGAAGGACCCTCCCCTTACTCATACTTGTTTGTTTTGTTTCTACCACAGTTCTTAATATGTACTTATGGTATTGTGTTCATCCTTTATCTTCATCCTCAGTGGAGAGAATAAAGAATCATTTTTCATGTTTTTGGTCCACCAATCTTTGCACCCCAGAGCAAGGACCTAGTTCCTTCTATAATTGTTGTGAAATGTTCAATAGAGTGTCACCTCTGCTTCCTCTAAAGCAGCCTGGAGCTCAGATTTTTCCTGCTCAATTTGCTTCTTTATTTTTTCCAGTTCATGGATACGTTTCCCTCCTTCTGCAATCTGTTCGGTGAGGTCAGAGATCTCCTCTGTTAGGAAAAAAGAAAGAGGAATGTGTACAGAGATGGGGAGTGCCCCTTTAAATCTCTTGTTAAAGAAAATGAGAGATGAACTCACGTTGCAAATTCTTATTTTCCCTTTTCAAGGTTTCAAGTTGGTCTAAAGATTCCTCATAAGCATTCTTAATCTTGAACAGCTCTGTGCTGAGAGAGCGGGACTCCTTCTGGGAGGCTTCAAGTTCAGCATGGGTTTCCTCATACTTCTGTTTCCATTCTGCCAGGATCTGAAAAAGCAAGGGATGTTGAAAAAGATGTAGCTGATAAAGTTTGAGGGGTTGGGGTAGAAGTCATGTGTTACAGAAACTCTGAGTTTGATCTGAGTGTTCTCAGGTTGAAGAATAATTATGAAGGAGAAAAACTAACAAAGGAGTACACACACACACACACACACACACACACACACACACACACACACACACACAGCTAATGGATGAGGGCAACCAAGTGGTATAGAAGGCTGATCTCATTAAAGACTGTAAAAGGATCTGGAAGCACACCTTGTCGAAGTTTCTCTGCTTCTTGTCCAGGGCGGCGCAGGCAGCGGTGGTCCTCTCCACATCAATCATGAGGTCCTCCACCTCATTCTGCAGCCTCTGCTTCGTCTTCTCCAGGGAAGCACACTTGGCGTTCACGGCTTCTACGTGCTCCTCAGCATCCTGCAGACGCTGAGCCAGCTTCTTCCTGAGAAATGACAATGGATAGTAGATATGAATGGTTATCACTAGAACTAACTGCTTCAAAAAACAGCTGTAAGTGAGCATCCCCAAAGCCACACTTTCCCCAACCAGTGTCTCTGAAGCTTGTTAGGTACAATGAGCTCTCTGGGAACTCACTGCTGCTCTCCTAACACCAAGTGCTAAATGCTGCCACATCTCAGCATAGTTATACTTTATGGAGCTTGAGCCAACCTGACCCCTCTGCCTTCCTTTGTAGAACTTAGGATCCACCTAGAATTCCTGCCAGTTATGCCTACATCTCCACTCAGTTTTAATGCTCAGAGTGTGGAGTCTGTATGTTGCTAATTTTTGGGTTCTTGTAGGAGGGCCCACATACTAAGTACTTGAATGTGACCATGTTAAATTTAAATGAGACATCCTTGTCTTTCTGAGTAATCGTATCTCTTCTCTTTTTTGCCAGCTTTTTGTTAATCTAATTTAAAAAATCTTTCCCAGAATAAATGCAACTCTGAGAGTTTATTTCACAATGACTCTTAGGCATCTAGCAAAATATTAATTTCATCAATATATAGATTGTGCATTATTCTGAGAATGAATGCCTAAGGGCACCTTAAGCTGATGAGTAAGATTCTTCCCTACCTAGATTCTTTCTCACAGAATTTTAGCCTTGATCTTTCAGATGGCATTGGTTGCCTCTTCCTTTATCAAACCGTGTGCTTTCTCCCTCACTGCAGCATCTCCATATACCACACTGGGCCTCGATCACATATTTCTATTTCCTCTTACAGTCATATTTTTGCATATGAAAGGAGAGCTACTATCAATCCAGATTATTTTTCTCTTTGCACTCATACCCCTAGGCCAATTATTGCATTAGCGGTGGAGAGAAAGGAGAAGCACACAAGAGTATATAATTAACTGAATAAGCTATTATAATAATTCTATCTGCATCTGTGTAGACAGAATGAGGTCAAAAGTTCTCCCTTCGGAAAATTACCATTCGGCGTCCTCTTGCCTACATCTTTTCTCTGTCTGCCGTGGACTTCTGTCATATCTTTCCACAGACTACCTAGGGTATTTGTATTTCCCGTGTAGATTAATGTTCCCATTTTCTCCAGCACTGTTGAGCTTTGAGAAAGCAAGGACCCTCTGCCCATAGAGAATTCCTGACCCAAGCACGTTGTTAGTAGATATATTGCCATTTTAACCAGGCCAGGCACATACTTGGCCTCCTCCAGCTCTTCCGTGCGCTGGATGGCATCCGTCTCATATTTCGTTCTCCACTGGGCCACTTCACTGTTGGCCTTGGACATGGCCCTCTGCAGTTCTGCCTTGGCTTCCTGTTCTTCTTCATACTGTTCCCGCAGAAGGTCACAGTCATGGCGGGAGGACTGAAGAGCATGAGCCAGGGCACTCTTGGCCTGAAAAGTAAGAGTTTAGAGATTTAATTGTATGTGTTTAAACTAGTATTTATTCTCTAAGCTCTTAGATCCCACCAGCAAAAGAGGGTGGGAGAAAGTCATACACACAGTGAAAGTACAACTACAAGACCAATGATAACCATGGCAACAACAAGAAGCTGGTTCACCTTTACTTCCTCTTCAAGCTGCCTCTTCAGCTCCTCAATCTGTTGAGTGAATGCCTGTTTGCCCCTGGAGAGCTGGGAAACTAATGAATCCTTTTCATCTAGCTGGCGTGAATATTCACCTGTAAGATCGAGGTCCAGAAAACTCAGCCTGATGTTAGACATTAAAACTCTAAAATAGAAACTGGAGCAGAAAAGGTACTGAGTCTAAAACATGGTGACCAATGGAGGTTATATCAGATGTCCATTGGCCATTTCAATGCTGATGAGCAAATCTTTGTACAAGAGAATATGGAGAATTTTGAGCCAAACTCTTTATGATCAACCAAGACAGTTTTGGGAGACATTTAAGATGATCTGATTGCAGTTAAAAGAGGTGAATGAACACATGAAAACAATGTACAGAGATTGGTCAAAGCACTCAGATGCTTTCTGGCTACCGAGTTACTGTGTTGGCCCACTGAAACACTAATTTGGGGTGGAAAATGAGAATCTTCAAATATGACAGGTTGAGCTTAAACTTAGCATTCTTCTACCTCAACTCTCTGGAACTATAACTGTGGGTATGTGCCTAAATTCCCAACTCATATTTGATAACTTTTTGATTGCATCCAAATCTGCTATGTGATGTTTAAAGCAAAAATGATTATATCAACCTCTCTCTCTCTCTCTCTCTCTCTCTCTCTCTCTCTCTCTCTCTCTCTCTCTCTCTCTCCCTCCCTCCCTCCCTCCCTCCCTCCCTCCTCTCTCTCTCTCTCTCTCTCTCTCTCTCTCTCTCTCTCTCTCTCTCTCTCTCTTACCTACTTACTGAATGACCTATCTTCTTCTGAAAAAAAAAAGCAACCATATGCCATTGCTCAATAATGAGATGCCTTCATGGAAGGTAATGTGTGACCTCAAGTAACTCAGTAAAGTGTTCAGCAAATGGCAAGTTTGTGGTTCCAGAGATATAGTCTACCTGACTCTGTCTGCAGTCGCCCCCTCTGCGCGGTCAGCTCATTGATGAGCCGCTGCTGCTCCTCTTCCTTGGTCTTCAGCTCGCTCACCTGGTCCTCCAGAGTGCGGCACATCTTCTCAAGGTTTCCCTGCATTCAGAGATTGTAGAAGCTATTCAAACAAGAGCTCTCACCTAAGAACGTTTGAGTGATCCAGACGTAGCTGTTGATTTGACATAAACTGTCTTTACAGACAAAGATAATAATAAGCTTCAGATGTCATGAGAAGAATAACAAGACACGTGCTCAGAGCATACAACTACTGTGTTATTTGGTGAATCTCTAGATTTTCTTAGCTGTGGTATAAGATGATACCCGACTGAGCTCATAGCATGTTTGTGAGAAACAAATTTTGTTTGATCATAAAGGATAAATGAAAATCCCCATGGTTGATATAAAGCATTTCAAAACCTCAAAATGTATAGCTGGATAGTAATTTTTGGTTTCCAAAGGAGCTCAGATTTTGTTCCTTCTATTACTTGAGTATGGCTATTCTTGCTTAGGGTGAGCACATCAGACTTACTCCCTACTTCCCTAGTTCCAACTTGTATTGACCCGCCTGTGAGTTCCTGATGATTTATATCACAGAAATCTCTTTGACATTTACAACATGTTTGTACCTTGGATTTGGAAATGACCTCCATGTTACTAGCAAGGTCATCAATCTCCATCTTCATCTCGCTCTTCTCCTTCTCCAGCTTCTGCTTCACCCTCTGCAGGTTGTCGATCTGCTCCCCGAGCTCAGCCACGCTGTCCGCGTGCTTCTTCCTCAGGGTGGCTGCTGTGGCTTCATGCTGCAGGGTGGCCTCCTCCAGGTCCCTGCGCATTTTCTGGAACTCGGCCTCTCTCTTCTTGTTCATCTCGATCTGGGCTGAAGTGGCCCCGCCAGCTTCTTCCAGTCGCTCGCTGATCTCCTCCAGTTCCCGGGAGAGGTCAGAGCGCTGCTTCTCTGCTTTGGCCCTGGAGGCCCGCTCTGCCTCGATTTCCTCCTCCAGCTCCTCAATGCGGGCCTGGGGGTGGTGGAAAGGACTGACTCAGCTTCTTGGGTCAGTCATTTTTTTCCTGATGAGTTAGACTGATGGAAGCCATGGACTTACCTGCAACTCCTTGATCTTCTTCTGCAGCTGCATGCCGAGGGCCTGTTCATCCTCAATCTTGCTCTGCAGGTTGCTCATTTCAAACTCTTTCCTGTAGGGAAAGCCCTGTGTCAGTCACAGAGCCACTGGTGGTAATTTCCCCCCTCAGACCTGTATCTTCACCGCTTACTTTTTGAGTTTCTCATCGAGCTGCTGTTTGTCATTTTCTACGTCCATTGTGGACTCTTGGGCCAGTTTTAGGTCCCCCTCCAGTTTCCTCTTGGCTCTTTCAAGATCCATCCGGATTTTCTTTTCTTGTTCCAGAGAGCCTTCAAGCTAAAAGTTAACAATTTGTGAATGCAGTCCCTGGAATAGCACATTTGCCCCAGGCTAAGTTAGAGACGTTAATTCATAAGTGTATCTATCAGCATGCTCTGGGGGAGGTGGGGAGGTGATGAATTAGTGAATTAGGAAGACCTGTCTTATCACTCCTGCCTTTACACTGTTTGCTTAGACTAAAGAGTCAGTGTGTGAAACATGAAGTGTGCTGTTCTGTGCCATGACTACCAGTGAGACACCATGGCTTCTATACATCCCACTGAGTCCTAATGGGCAGTATTTCTCACATGTGATGGGCAGCAAAGGGGTGTTTTCACACTATGACCTTGGCTACTGCATCCTGCATTCACACACATCCAATAGGTTCTCTCTTAGCCTGTCATGTGTAAGGCCAACTGATCTTCCACATCCTTGTCCAGTGTTCTCTTGTCCCTCTGAGCATGAGTCCTGTTGACATGTTGTTGTTATGCTTCCCACTTAGGTCATGAGCCTTCACCCTTTGTTCTTAAAGCCACCAGTGCTTCTAGTGAGCTAAAGACTATTGTTCATACAAATCTTGGTGAACAAGCGCCCGTTGCCTTTCATTCTTTTTACTCATATCATCTGTTATCAGCCACTTGTCTTGTTGATTTTCTTATGTGTGTGTGTCTTGGTCTTCATGTAGACAATGACGTCCTAAAGTTCTTGTGTAGGGGAAGTGCTTTGGTGATGCCCATTATGTCATTGGGAGACAACCTTGCTTAGTTATAGAACTTTTAAAAATGTATCTGAGGTATTAGACTCACGTCATCCACTTGCTGTTCCAGCTTGATTTTGGCTTTGGTCAGGGTGTTGACTTTGTCCTCCTCTGCCTGCAGGTCATCAAGGGTCTGCTGGTGGGCCTCCTGCAGGGCCTTCTTCTCCTTGGTCAGCTTGGCGATGGTTTCGTCCAGGCCTGCCATCTCCTCTGTGAGGTTTTTTACCTTAGGGGGCAAACACGCTTTGTATTAAATATTATGTCTTAATAGTTTTGGTTTTATGTTTTACTTCTTAATTAAAATGAGTCATAAGCCGCCCATGTTGATATTCCATACCTTGTTCTCCGTGGCGTGCTTCTCCTTCTCAACCTTGGCCAGTGTCAGCTCAAGGTCATCGATGTCCTTCTTCAGCTCCGAGCACTCATCCTCCAGCTTCCTCTTCTTGGCCGTGAGCTCGGCGTTGATCTCCTCCTCATCCTCGGCTCTCTCGGTCACCTCTTTGATTTTGGCTTCCAGTTGGATTTTGGTTTTGATCAGCTGGTCGCATCTTTCCTCAGCATCAGCCAAGCTGTCTGCTTCCTATGAAGACATAGTAGACATTTTAAAATTTTAGCTCCCTGGCCCTTTTAGATTTTATTAATATTTTGAAAGCAAATAATGTTTACAGGCATTAAGTTTCTTTTAGCTAGCTTTCCATCACTGAGCAAAATTGTCAGGGCACTGCCTATTAACTTGAATAATAGCAATGAAATGCAAAACATGGTTTCCAGTGAAACTATGATACCATTGTTTTGTTATATTTAATGTATCAGCATATAATTTCAAATCAACTTTCTTAGTTTAATGTTCATTTTATTAAAGTTTAGTACAAAAAAGATATTAAAATAAACAACTGCATATGAAGACCTTGCTAAGGGGACAGTGAACAATAGAACACAATGACTGAAATGGAAAGAGCGTCTTCCAATGACAGCATAGCTTAGAACTAGAAGAATGACTGGAAGAACCAAAAAGAATGTGTCACAGGGACAGGTAGTACTTGGATAACCTTGTTTGTAATGAAGAAATGGGATTTGAAATATAAACTCTGCGACAACATGCTTGTATTTCTAGGCTCTAGAACTAAGTAGGTAGTAGATAGAATATAGTGCTAATACACACACACACACACACACACAGAGAAAAGAGAGAGAGAGAGAGAGAGAGAAAGAGAAAGAGAGAGAGAGAGAGAGAGAGAGAGAGAGAGAGAGAAGAATAGTTGAATCAAACTTGGGTATCTTCTTCAATAATCTCTTCTTATTTTGGAAAACCTCAGTCTCTACAAACGACAGTAAAAATACAAGCCAGCCTTGATATTTGTAATTCCCTTTGTTATATATTCAGAATGAAGACCCAGAGGGACGGCTTGCTTCCCCTTCTGAAATCAGAAAACTGAACGGGAACCTTTTGTGTTTCTATGCTTGATTATGACAGTAGCTTGGGGGAAACAAAAACAGATCAGATGATTGCCCCTTCTCACATAATATTTTCTGAGTCTCTAATTTATTGGGTCATCTGAGTGAGATTATCAACCCAATCCCTCATGCTATGCATTAAAAAAAAAAATGACACTATCTATAGAAAGCCTTGCCATGATCCAATTCTTTTAGATAGTCTAAAATTTCTAAAACAAAACTGTATAGAAAGTTTTCAGAAGACTACTTGTTAAGTATTTGGAATATTGAATTGAAACTGATATACTTTTATTACAAGGTCTCCTCCCTACTCACTAATAATACTGTTCTCTTGACATTTGTCAATATGTAGGATGTGGGAAAGCAAATATCTCCCTATCTACCATCCATAGTCTGCCAGGAAAAGCAATTAAAGAACAGGAAATGTTTCTTTTTTTTTTCCAGGCAACTAAGCCTCCTACTGAACTGATTTGCAGTATTGTTGTGTGTGGAATGTTACAGAACACTCAAAGAAGTTGTTCATTTAATGATCGCTAGCCCGTCATGTGATCCTGGGACTTTCTTGGTCATCACTGAGCTGAGATTTTAGCATCAGAGAGAACCCTGAGACTCACAGACTGAACTTGGAGCTGAAGGTCATTTTTCTCCTGCATCAGAGCCACCATCTTTTCTTCTAGCTCTTTTCTTTTGGCCTCTGCCTTTGCAAGGTTTTCTTTAGTTTTTTCAAACTCTTCCTTCATGTTGGCCATCTCCTTCTCTGTCTCGGCGCTCTTCAAGAGAGGTTTGATCTTGAAATACAGCTTCATCCAGGGCCAGTGTTTCACATTCATGAAGGCTCGGACGTTGTACTGGATGCAGAAGATGGACTCTCTGTGATAGGAATAGAAATGTTCAAAGTTGGATTCCGACAGGAATCAGGAATAAAGGGACTAGAACAATGAATGATACCCTTATTCATACCTTCGCTCCACCATCTTCTGGTACTCCACTCTTGCCAAGTACCCTCGGCACATGGCCTGCGTCCGGGTAATCAGCTGGGCCAACTTGTCATCTCTCATCTCCTCTAGGAGCCCCAGAAGACCAGCTTTGAAAAAGACCTGTGTGCAAGCAATGTTTCAGATCAGAAACTTCACACAAAGTTTAAAGGGGCAGGAAAACATTAAGTTGGATTTCAAGAGGATTACCTTGGTGTGACCAAACTTATACTGAGTGTGGTCAATGTCGATGGAGCCAAGGAGCTTCTCAGAAGCCTTCTTGCTATCGATGAATTGTCCCTCAGGGATGGCACTTGCATTTAACACCTTGTATCTGTTCAAACCAACCAAATAAATGGCATAGCTATTGTCACCAAGCAAATCTCGTTACCATAGGAACACTATTGAAAGAACTATATTATCCCTTTATCTATTCCTCGTATAGTCAAAGGACTTTACAACATGTCCCCAAGTCACTTGAATGCTGCTTTTCTAATTGTTAAAAAGGAAAAGCAATAGCAAAGACCCTTAAACTAATCCACAGTGACAAATATACAACCTCTGCTTGAAGTCTGCATAGAGGATCCTGCTGGGGAACCCCTTCCTGCAGATGCGGATGCCTTCCAGCACCCCGTTACACCTCAGCTGGTGCAGGACCAGTTCGTGTTCCATGGCACCTGAAAGAACACATGCACTTCATGGTCTAGACTCTGAAACAAACACACTGGGACTTGTCTGGAGAGAGGACAGAAGTGTCTTACCAGGAGTCTTAGTCTCATTGGGGATGATGCACCGTACAAAGTGGGGGTGAGTGCTCCTCAGATTGGTCATCAGCTTATTCAGGTTCTCCTATGGAGTTATAGAATGTCTACTTTAGTGTGTGATGTTATATACACTTCTATTTACAGACAGAGTGGCCATGAACCACCACTTTGGTTCAATTCTACTGAATAGTATCCAGTTGTGAGTTTTCCAGACTCATGGATGGAGTTTCTAAGGCCTTGACATGCCCTCCTAGCTTATGTTTTGTGGACCACAAGCATGGCTTCCTGTTAGTTGTTGAGATGGCTGCTCACTGCTGATGAATTTCTTGGCATGTGTAACATATTTATCATAGCACTGTAAGCGTGTGATGGAGCTTCATCCACACATGGGGCCTTTGCTGAGATATTTGGTGTGGCTTAACTCCTAATCCAGTGCTCCCTTCCAGCCTTCCATCTATCACCTTACTTCCCCGAGCTCTTTTCTTGTTCTGGACACACAGCTGTATCATCCTACTAATAGCCACAATACTAAGTATCAAAAGTTTACCATTTTTCCGAGAAAGTCTTTCAAAATAACAAGAGCATCCAGTTTTGAAGATGCAATTAAGAGCTGAGATTGCCAAGAAAAGAGATTTTTTTCCTTGAAATCTCCAGATTTATCACATCTGGTTTCTTATATTTTCTCCTTTTGACTCACTGCTCTCCAATTCCTGCCGTGATTCACCAGTCCTCCACTTTCAAATGAAGCCTATACTAAGTATAGACTCCTAGACTATACTTAGGAACTTGGAAGCTCCCAGAAGATCAAGAAAATCTCATTGTATATGCATTCCTGTCCTACTGGAGTTGTGTTTTTGTTTTTGTTTTTTAATGCCAAATGACCTCGTTACTGAGTTTCCAATTTAGTTTTCCATCTGATGCTTCTGTAAGTCACTCCTGACCCTCATCTTAGTTATTAGGGATTGCTTCAAAGCTATTCTGACCCTCCCTAAAATTCAGGTCTACCACTGCCTTCTGACCCACCCCAACCCACCTGAGTCACATAACCAGTTTCAGAGCCTTCAAGACAATATCCCTGCCCCACCACACCCTTTATATACAGCCACATATAATCTAACACCCTAAACCTGTTTAGAGAGAACATGAAGTTTGTACCCTGAAGAGAGCTGACACAGTCTGGAAGGAAGAACCCTTCTTCTTTGCCCCTTTCTTTCCACCACCGCCACCAGACTCTGGGGAAGCAAGGAAAGCAGAGTCATTTAGAAGCCAGGCTTAGAAATTCCACATTAAATAAATATCACATTAAATAAATATCACAGTAATAAATATTACCTGCTTCAGCAGCAGCTGCTGCCCCAGAGAAGAGGTAAGCCAGAGTTTTCATTGAAGACTTCTGGTACAGCCCCACCACGGTCTCATTCAGGGGGTCCTTGTTCTTGTCCAGCCAGCCGGCGATGTTGTAGTCCACGGTGCCAGCATAGTGCACCAGGGAGAAGTGGGCCTCAACCTTGCCTTTGGCGGGTTTGGGCTTCTGGAAGTTGTTGGACTTTCCAAGATGCTGTTCATACAGCTTGTTCTTGAAGGAGGTGTCTGTCGCCTTGGGGAACATGCACTCCTCTTCCAGGATGGAGAAGATGCCCATTGGCTAAAAAAAACACACAGTAAGAAATGCTCCTTGAACTCTGTCTGCTCACGGGAGTAAAAATGACACAAATGGCTAAATCCAGTCTTCAGTTCCACAGAACTAATGAAGACTCCTTTGTTTGGTCAGAAGTCACTGATTTAATGAGACTCTTAGCTATGACAAAGGGAGACAAATGAGGGTTTTGTCCTTCTGCAGTTCATGTCTTTACTCCAAAAGTCTTAGAGCAGAATTTGTCCAAGTGCACCTTCTCAGCTAGTTGCACGAGTTCATTGTTAATCTTGTTAACAATGCAGACTCCAAGGCGTACTCAATCTTTGCAGGAAAGAACTCATCACACTGACAGCGGGGAACACTGTTGTGGTGTTAAGTGTTTGGGTTGAGCTTAGCAGAGCTCTAATTTGAAAGCCTCTGTCTACAGCATTAGAAATTCATATTTCAGAGGTCAATAGTAGTGAATCCAAGGGTATCAGAGAAGAAAGAAAAAATATTCTAATAAGCGCTAATTTTTTATAAGAATAATAGGAGGGAGGGTGGTAATGGGGGGAGGATGGGGAGGGGAAGCCCATATAGAAGGGGAGGGGGAGGGGTTAGGGGGATGTTGGCCTGGAAACCGGGAAGGGGAATAATAATCGAAATGTAAATAAGAAATACTCAAGTTAATAAAGATAAAAAAATTGTGAAACACTTTATTCTCCTATTAAACTTGTTTGATGCTTTTTTTAAAAAAAGGAATAATAGCTTTCAATGTAAGACTTTGACTGTAAATTCTGTATAGGAATAGAGTTCTGGACTATAGAACGTATCTGTCTCTAAAGAGAGGACATAAAGAATGGAGGGGCTGGAAGATGGGGGACAGGTAAACCAGTGTCTTCTGAATGTGACATAGCTGGCCACTGTCCTCATGATTTCAGTAGCTGTGGTTAGTTACCTGCCTAAGACCTGTACAAAATGGGGTCTGTTAATCTTCCACCTTGGATGGGAGGGTTCATAGGCTCCACCCTGCCCCAAGGAACTACAAGCAGTAAGTGGCAGCCAGGGAGGGAAGGTGTATTTTCTCCTGTGGGGTAGCTACTGATAAGATGCCCATGGCGTGGTGAGCACTCCCCTCTCCCATGCTCACGTATGCTCCTGCAAACTCACTGGACCAAAAAAAAAAAAAGTAGAAGGGTGACTTTTTGAGGAGGGATCAAGAATTAGCAGGGCTGGGAGTATTGGCAATGTGGAATTGGAATAACAAAAATATATTATGTATAATGTATTATATATGTGTGTGCAAAGTAGTCAAAGAATTAACTTTTTAAAAAGAAAACATCTTGTCTCACTTATCAGCATTCTTTCCCCATTTTGTTTATCAGTAGACATCGTTTTCCATCTCACATACCGAGGTTTTATTGTCTTTTGTTTACACACCACACAACTGTGATCTGAACAAGGCATACAAACCTTCTCGATGAGCTCAATGCAGGCCGCCAGGTCCATCCCGAAGTCGATGAACTCCCACTCAATGCCTTCCTTCTTGTACTCCTCCTGCTCCAGCACGAACATGTGGTGGTTGAAAAACTGTTGCAGTTTCTCGTTGGTGAAGTTGATGCACAGCTGCTCCAGGCTGTTGAACTAAATAAATGGAGACAGAAATTAGCATTCTGTTTCTCAGGACAGTGTCTCTGGGCTTTCCTCAGCGGGGCAGGCTAACCACTCTCTGGGCATGGTGGCGGTTTTGTCTCACTTGTAGCAAACCCCCTTAACTCAAATCTCATCCAGATTCAATATGCTCATAGAAAAAGATCCACAAGTATCATTTCAGAATGAGACCAATTAGAAATTCTTCTGGTAAATAGAGAGCCTATCACCATTATTGACTGGACTGAATGGCATTCTTTGTAAGCAGACATACTTGAGTTTATTTAGTTGCCATTTCTGCCCACTTATGCCTGGTCAGTTGCAGAAGATACCTTAGTGTCTAAGCACACTTCATTTCCCTAGTTAAGCAGATAGTGATCTCAAAGTCTGTATCAACTTGACATTCCCTTTCCTGGTGCCACTCGGATGCTATCGTTGCTTTATTGTCTTTTCAATCATTTACTGATTGCTGATTTTGTATTGAGGACCGTTTTAAGGGCTTTAAATGCAGCTGTCTTACAACTGACAAAAAGACGTGCAAGAAGGTGTTACAGACATTGATGGGTCTTCGTTGAAATTCTGTGAAGACCAGGCACATGCCACCCCCACAACCACACGGAGAAGAAATGACAGAGCTCTCTTTAACTCCAAAGTTCATACCCTCTCCCAGATTTTTCAGTCCTTTAGCATGATTCAGTTTAAATGCAGTTAGCTTTCATAACCTTTCCTCAGTGACTACAAGAACAAGATTTGCAAACTTCTCTGCTACAAAGTTTCTGCCAACTTACATCAAAGATCTCAAAGCCAGCGATGTCCAAGACCCCGATGAAGTACTGCCTGGGCTGCTTGGTGTCCAGCTGCTGATTGATGCGGGTGACCATCCACAGAAACATCTTCTCGTAGACAGCTTTGGCCAGGGCACCCACAGCGTTGTATACCTTCAGAGACAGAGCAGTTCTTGTTGGCATCATTAATAAAGTCAAGGAGGTCTCTAGTATGTGTGCTTCATGAAGGGCATGCATTTACCTGCTGCACAGTCTGGCCTTTGGTGACATACTCATTGCCGACTTTGACCCTGGGGTAACACAGGGCTTTGAGCAGGTCAGCAGAGTTCAGATTTTGGAGATAGGCAGCCTTGTCAGCCACTGTAAAAACAGAATTCAAGTTCCCAACATTACCTCCTCCTGGCCCATAATACACAGAGGTAGAATGTTGAGACTGCTTTATACACCCTATTGGGGGATTAATTAGAGTGTGCTGTCTAGCTTAGCTTCAAACGAAACATGAGTTCGGACTATATTTTCTCTGTGAACCCATGTAGAGAGTTTTGTTTGGCTTTGGCTGTTTGAGTTTGGTACCTTCAGTGCCATCCGGCTCAGCCTGCTCCTCACGTTGCTTCTGCTTGAACTTCATGTTCCCATAATGCATCACAGCCCCCGTGAGCTTATAGATGGAGACTCTTTCATCAGAAGTGAAGCCCAGAATATCAATGGCACTCTATGAGGTGACGAAGAGGAAATGTAAGGGCAGAAGACACTACTTACTTGGCAGGACTTATAGTTTTCCCTAACTAGGCCATGGCTGTCCTATATCCATCCATCATGTATGACTTACATCTGTGGCCATCAACTCTTCTTGGTCATCAATGCTGGGCACTGTGATCTCCCCCTGACTGACAAAGGCGTAGTCGTATGGGTTGGTGGTGATCAGGAGCATTTCTGGGTACATAGGATTCAGGGTATATGTTGAGTATTAGAAATTGTTAACAGAAGACTCACTTCCATCTACGAATGTCAGGTTCTTACCAATTAGATCTGGCTTCTTGTTAGACATGATCTGGTAAAAAATATGGTAGCTTCTCTCAGCTTTTAGCTGGAAGGTGACTCTAGACTTCTCCAGAAGATCTGTAGTAGAGAATCAACATCAGATGAGAAGGGATTATCAAATGTCTTAGAACAGTTTTAGAACTTGAGGTCATCAGCTAAGTCTTATGACCCCTTGAGATGGTAGCTCATATTTATAAGGCGCCCCATGCTACATCTCTGCAAACCCCAAGATTCCTCTTACTGCCTCAAAAATGAAGGAACATGAGCTCGGCTAAAGGAATGCTCACTTGTCACAGAGAAGAACCTTGACATTTGGAGTGCAATCTAGATTTGAAACTGCTGCTGCTTGTGTCTCCTGGCATTCTAACAGGGAGGCTACTAAGGGTATTAATTACCAAGGCTCGGAAAAGGAAAAAGAATCACATACTTTGAATCCGTAGGCAACTCAACTACCCCTATGTTACTTTGTTCTTTGATTATTTTTGAAATATTCAATCTGAAATGAAAGTGTTCTGGGCCAGCATACTTCAAACGAGTCCAAGAAAGCCTGGCAGTTCCTACAGAATCATTAGCTCATGCCTGGGTTGGTAAATTCACCCAGTGAATTTTGCCTAGGGCTGGCACTCACTGCAAGCCTGTCTGGCAGCTAAGGTGGTTGGCTTCTAGGCTCCATGCTGAGCAGGAGCTGTGAAGTGTTCTTCCAAAGCCTCATGTGTTATTCTTGGATTCTACTTAGAAGGTCCAGTTACTACTCACATGTTTCAATATCAGCAGAAGCCAGCTTCCCTGTGGTACCAAAGTGGATCCTGATGAATTTACCCTTGGAAGGGAAGAAGATGATGTTAGCTTCAAAGCTTGAAGCACACAGATAGGGGTGAATACAATGCTTCTACTATAGTTTCAACGGAAGGCAGAGAACACCAAGAGACTCACAAAGCGAGAGGAGTTGTCATTCCTCACAGTCTTGGCATTCCCAAAGGCCTCCAGCAGAGGATTGGCACTGATGATTTGATCCTCCAGGGTCCCCTGCGAGGAAAAAAACAGTCCCCACATCTCAGGCTCTGGCTTTCCTTGCCTCAGAGCCCCCAAAGAGCCTGGACTCTGAACTGCGACAATTGGCTCACCTGCATTTTGCCAGAAGTTGCTTCCTCCTTCTTCTTCTCCCCAGTGACTGCAATTGTTGCAAAGTACTGGATGACACGCTTCGTGTTCACGGTCTTCCCAGCCCCGGATTCTCCGCTGTCCAACACACACCAATATGTGGGAAATTGAGCTTTGTGGCCAGTGAAACTATGTCTGCCAACAGTATTTGCTCTCTCATGCATCTGTCTTTACATCTCTCTGTTACTGTCGTCTACGTGAGGTCTTTTTAGTCAACAGATAACTCATATTGCTTTTCTTAGTTTGCACTGACAAGTAGGGGAATCCATTTATTATTCGTTGAATGTGTGGTTTGGGTGCTTAAGATGATCTGGGCTCTTTTCAAGGTGCTGAGACCTGCTCTTGAGGAATCCACCCAGCAGCCACTCAACAGTTATGTAGCGGATGGAGGGAGGAGTAAGAAACCCTGAGTGATGTGTACTCCTTGACTGCTTAGACTAGAAATACGGCTCCAGTTAGCTCTCCCAGGGGTTAGAAGTTCCCTAAGTAGGCCTCAAAGAACATGACTGATGCTGTCCCCCAAAAGCTTTACCTTCATTGGGCTGTGTGCTACCCTCCTTCTCTGGCCATGCTCCAAGAAGAAATTTTACATTCCCTGCTTCCGGGACTACCACATGGATAGCGCTCTCAAGGAGACACTGACCAGCAGGGTGAATTGCCTGCTCTTGTTTTACATCTGGACTTGATCTGCCCTCTACAATGAAGCTGACGTAGATCCTAGGTCCTCACTAATCTTGTCATTTCTTTAGTACTACCTGATTTTCTCCTTGGGTTTATCTTTCACTTTCCCAATGAGAGCAAAACACTAGTACGTTTCAGAATAGAAATACATACGTGATCAAAATAGACTGGTTCTCCCGATCTGAAAGAGAAGCAGTGTGTGGTCAGCGCATAAATCAGTCACATACATTTTTCTTGAGTCACTAAGTGTCATACTTTTTTCACCGTATTATCGTAAAGTTCTAGATGGGATTTAGTCTCTAGTCTTTCAAGTTAAGAAAGAAAATGATAAATTGTTGTCATGTCTGTGTCACCACAGAAAGAATGCCCTATTGCTTTCATGGAAAGGTCAGTATACTCCGTAGTCAGACCTCCCCTCCCCCAGTCACCATCTGTAGATTTTAATGGCACACCTCCCACAGATTAATAGCTACTGCTAGAAATGCGTCGTGTGCTCTGTTACAGGTGGGGATGGTGATGTTCAAGCCAGGTTCAATCAAGGTTAAGATTGTATTTCTAAATGGGTGAATAAACCTCACAAAGAAAACATTTCCTCTTCCTGTGACCCCAGACTACAACCCTGTGAATGGCCTTCCTTGAATCGTTAAAGAAATGACCAGGAAGACATATCTCAAAATGAAATCCTTTGCGGGGTGAACATTTCTGATTATAAACATGAGGGAATCCCAAACACCACCTTCTGTAAGGAGAAGCCGCCATCAAGGATCTGATGACTTTAAAAATGACAGGACTCTTAAAGTAGCCAGTCCAAGCAACGAGCAACTGAGGCAGTGAGGGTGGGTCCATGATGTGACTGGCACTTTTAGTCAAGCAATGTGTCCCTCGGTTTTCTCATTGTTCAAACACACAAAGTAAAGGACACATTTCTGAGCAAGGTGACAGTGGCAGAACAGAGTTGCAAGCAGAGTTTAATCCCTGTGCCTACCCCTCTCTGCTTTTGACACTTTTCAGGAACAATTAGAACATCATGAACAATCATGAACAATCATGAACAACTGGTTCTTTCTAAAGGTCTTTTGGATTCTGGCATTGTTGGGTTATGGGTGATAATTAAAATGAAAACCATCTGAGCCACTCACCTGTCAACATGAACTGGTAGGCGTTGTCAGAGATGGAGAAGATGTGGGGCGGGGCCTCCTGGCGCTTTTTGCCTCGGTAAGCTGCCACCACCTCTGCATTATACACTGGCAGCCACTTGTAGGGGTTGACAGTGACGCAGAACAGGCCCGAGTAGGTCTGCATCAAGAGAAGGGACATAATTATTGGATGGGACATTCATTTTCTACATTTTTTAGGAGAAAAAACATATTAACTACTCTCTTGATCAAAAGGCCATGATCGCGAACTCACATAGATCATCCAGGCTGCGTAACGCTCTTTGAGGTTGTACAGCACAGCGGGCTCGTGGAGGTGGGTCATCATGGCCATGTCCTCGATCTTGTCATACTTGGGAGGGTTCATGGGGAAGACTTGATCATCTTTTACTGTTACAGTCTGTCCATAAACAAGAGATATTAAGTTATGAACTAAGAGTCAGTCAAACTAGCCCAGTGATGTAGTGTCACCAACTCCAGATGTTTTACTCACAGCGCCACCTTCGGTCTTGGCTGTCACCTTCCCCCCTTCCCTGCTCTGCACCGTTGCTTTTACAAAAGACTCCTTAGCATCCACCACAAACACGGATGACTTGGCATCAAAAGGCTTGTTCTGAGCCTCGATTCGCTCCTTTTCAGACTTCCGGAGGTAAGGAGCAGCCTCCCCAAAAACGGCCATCTCGGCGTCGGAACTCATGGCTGCGGGCTATTGGTGGCAGCCCAGTGGGTGAGTCTGCCTGGCAGAGGGAGAAATGGTAGAAATTCAGAAACCGACTAGTAGAATCACATGCCTTTTTCTTTTCATTCCCTGACAGTTAGGTGAATGCATTTGCACTGGGCCTAACCACCTCCCTGGCTGTGGTGTGGCTGAAATGTCAGACTCCTTGTTCCTTGCCAGTGCTGACAAGTACTTAATCATTCATTTGGAAAGTCGTTGTTTGTGGCTCGCCCACTATGAGAGATGTCTACTGCTTCCTGCACCTTGTCTGCTGTGCATATTAACCTTTAGAAGCTGCCTACCATTGGCTCCTGTAAATTACAAAGTGCCGAGGATGCTAAGATGTTCTCTGGTTCTTTATACTTTTTTTCTTCCCCATTGAATTTCCAGCCCCTTGCAGCAGGGCATCCCTCTTTCTGTGGCAGCCTTCACACCTCTGAGAACACATGCTGGATAGAGAGAAGGGCTCCGGGCTGGATGCCTCATTAAAATGAACAATCAGGCTATGTGGCTAAAGTCTTAGGAACTCTCTTGCATGTGGAGAGTTAGGGGTCCCCCCTAGACTCAGCAGTTACAAATATTGCACACTAGAACAGAAAGCAGAAAAGTGAAGAACTTGGTTTGTTATTATTTTGTTTAAAGGACAGCTTATTATCCCTTTGTCCAAATTTTGACCAACTTAATTAAGTTTTTGTATTCTTTTACTCATATTATTTTAATTGTCTCCCTCAACTTTTTCCTTTAAGATCAACTTCTTACCATCCATGAACTCCGTGGACAGTCATCCTATATAACCCACTGGGTAAACTGAGAAAGCTCCACTGGGTAAACTTGTTCCCAATTTTCCATTCAAATTGCAGTAGCTGATACCAAAATTAAAGTACTTTGCCTTGCTGAACCCACTTTCTCAGCACTTCAGTTTTTATTTGACAGACCATAAGACAACATGCAGATTTGCACTTTGGTAAGTCAAGGGTTGATCCATCCCATCTGTCCATTTAGACATCGCCTCGCTGTCTTATTAATTAGTGCTAAAAGCTGTAGCGTAGAATGCTAATGGTTTTTCTTTTTAAATGAGCAAACTGCATCTCATTGCATGTTGAAATCACTTAAAAGACAAACTACAAAACTAGATAGAGAAAACCTCATGCACAAAATTCCCAAGCCTCTGAGAAGGCATCGCATATGCTGCAAAGGATCTGTGTTAATGAGACCCAGTTTCCTGAGCCCCTTAGAGTTTTTGCAACAGAAGCATGATCAGCCATGACAGTGAAATGCTTTTCATTTTTCAACCCCAACAGACACTCTGCAAACACTAAAGAAAATTATTTGCACTCAGAATGAAGGAAAAGGTGGGGAGGGAGGGGACGACCTTACCTTTAGGGATGCAACTTCGACCGTGGGTCCGAACTGTAATTGGGGGGAAAAAATGCCTTCTGATTAAGAGCTAGTGACTCCCAGTAAGAGCACAGCTCTTATCTGAGAGAACCAAGAAATGACTGGGAAGACCACAACATCTAATTACAATTGCCACAGAGTGGCTTGGTGCTTCACCAGAAGGACTGCCAGGGACAGCAGGAGCCAGGATGTGTGGCATGCACACTAGCAGCCAGGCATCCCTTCCCGTCCACACAGAGCCCTGTCCTCACACACTCTTACCTTGAAGCTTTATGAGGAAAGACAAGTCACTCTCATTCCAAGGGGTACTTTTATAGGATCAAATATGGAAAACACGTAACCTCCTCCTCTTTCTTAAAACATATTTGGCAAAATGTGTTTTTGGCAAGGAAGGTCTCCAAGCCTAATTCCCTTCATATTAAGGATGTTTGGATATAATTAGAAATATTCCCTCTCACATTGGGTTAAGTATATGAATCAATCTCCTATAAATAATTTGAGTTGTTGGTGATAGGAAAACGATCCGTCCTTGGAATAATGTAAGGTGTTGTTTCAGAGACTGCTGCGTTCTGGAATCCGTGCACTTTGTTGCCTGGAGCTCTTCTGTTGCACTGAGTGCCCTCTGGGAAGGCTCTTCAGCTGCCACACAATTGCAGTGTTAAACCACGGAGGAAGCCTTCTGCTTCTGTGTCGCTGCAACGACTATTCTTTCCTCCCAAGAAGATGGGATTTTTTTTCCCCAATTCATTGTCCCCTTGGAAGGATGTTTCAAAGCTTAATTTTAAAATTTGGTTGATGAAGAATAGCCAAAGAAAGACAGCTGCTTTTGTTTCCTCCAGCCTGTCGCCTCTGACTCACTGTTGAATCATCCCCTTCCCACTTCTGACCTACCCCCAACCATTGCCTAGCCACTCGCACATTCTCTCATTAAAAACAAATGAACAAACGAACAAACAAACGAACAACCTCGTGCTGTTTGTGAAATCCTGTTTCCTCTGTGAAAATGGATATGAGGAAATATTAAAAATGGGATTTCTGTCATAAGTGCCAGTGAGTTTGACTTCTCCAGCAACCACAGTGCTATATATTTAAATTTTCACTTACAAGCAACACCTGAACATTGTTTCTTTTTTTTTTTAACTTGTGTTTGTTTTGCTGTCTGAATGGCCTTGAATCCTCTCTCTTTGCTAGCATTGCATGACTGAGACTGAGCCCCCAGGGTCTTGTTTTGCAAGTTGCCACGTATAAAAGTAGGTATCTAGAGATGGGGATCACCACGGTCATATGATTTCATTACTGCAAGGGACTGTGAGATCCGAATTCATCTTCCTTCTAACAAAGCAACCAAGCTCAAAGAAGAGACAAGTATCTACTCATAGAGGAGAGTCACACAGTGGTTTAGACTCTGGGCTAATTGATCTGTAGCCCAGCCCTCTCGATGGTAACACTCTACCTAAAGCGGATTAAAGACGCCACGAAGGGTCTTGAAGAACTTTACATCCACCAGGAGTTTCCTAGGCAACTATTAGCTGCTTTGTTCCTTCAGGTACCCCACTTTGCTTCTTATGAATCTGTTTCTCTATTAGGTATCTGTAAAATGTGGCTAACGGTTCTCAGAGCAAATGTTTTCATAATTCCCTGAGGAGGATTTGATGGAAATTTTAAGATGGACTTTGGTTCTACTCGGTGCAGGGGCTTTTCAGAGAGGAGAAAGCAAGATCTTGATTTGTTGCTGTTGTTGTTGTTGTTATTGTTGTTGTCACTACCAAGTTATAAGATACTTAAGCCTCTACAGGTGATGTGCGGAAAAAAATGAAAGAGCCACTACAGTGAGGAGAGCAATCTTGTGCTCTTCCCCAAAGCCAGTGCAAACCAGCTTACCTGTGAAGTTGGCTCCACATGTCTTGATTGAAATCAGTCTCAGACTTGCCACTTAAGCCAAGACCATAAGCCAAGACAACTTTCTTTTGGCTCAGTTAGGGGAGTTAGCATTTAGCTTTTACCAGGTACTGTCTAGGAAGACTGTGTTTTTGGCTATGCATCAAAGTTGTCTCCAGTTCTAAAATGTTAATCTTCTAGTAAAATGTCTCAATAATCTAGATAGCTACCATATATATATATATATATATATATATATATATATATATATTTCCTCCTCCTAGTTGTTCCTGGTATCTTTTATATTGTATGTATGTATATATATATATATATGCATATATGTGTGCATTTATACATAAACATATATTTATACATATATAAGCATATATTTATACATATATAAAATAATATATACATGTGCATTTGAGTAAACTGCTTTGAGATTCTTGGTCTGGTCTCTTAGTCATTGACTTTATTCGTGAAATTATAGAGGAGGCTACAAAGAATGAAAATAGGTGCATAACTTATTATACCAAATTATAACATAAAATACTGATTTCTGTGTATTCAGATTTATAGGCATTCTATAGCTTTCGCAAAAATAAAGCATTATTTCCAATTGATGAATCAGATGAGCCTTCATGTATGCTATGGGTGAATTCATGGTGTCGAGGTTAATATTAGAAAGCGTTTTCATGAGCTAATAAAGAATAGCTGGGGCTTGTTTTCTTCGTGTAGTTATTAAACGTGGAGAATTAATGACATGGCTAGTGTGAAACATCTCTGTAGACCTATACCTAGCACCATTCTTTGTCTAGACCTGGAAAATCAGATTTATGTTATGGGAGGTAGAAGCTTCTTGGGATTTGACATTATGAAGATACCAGGAACAACTAGGAAGACATAGAAATGACTCCCAGAGTTCTGGTCATCAGAATAGGCTCTCTTGGTAAGTGACACCTTGATCAACATAACTATCCCAACAAACCAAAAATACCCGTGAAGATGTGTGTGTTTCTGAGTTGCAGACGGGATGTGGTTATCATTGGAGACATTTGAAACTTTGACATCGGGTTAGGAAGGTGACAAAAGACAGGGCCAGCCCAAGCGTATTGCTTGCAAAGAACTTGGGCTCTTTATTTCCTTACAATAGGATTAAATAGAATCACATGGGGACATGACCAAAGGCTTCACATTTTGTGCCTCTCTTCAGTCATTCTACAGCATCAGGGCTGCCTTACTCTTCGCTTATGACTTTAGTGTGAACCTCGCGGCTCTTCACCCGCAGCTTGTTGACCTGGGACTCGGCGATGTCAGCCCGCTCCTCGGCTTCCTCCAGCTCATGCTGCAGCTTGCGGAACTTGGATAGATTTGTGTTGGATTGTTCCTCCTGAGGATAAAAAAAGAAGTATATTAAACCCATGCTGTAACCTTTCTAAGCTCTGTAGACTGGCGGAAACGGAGCTTGGTATGAATAGAGAAGTAAAATCTTACCCTTTCCAAGAGTCTTGCTTGCCACTGAAATCATTTTATGATTATCACATTGCAAATTTTGCAAACAGAATATCTTTTTGTAAGAATCTTATTTGTGTGTGTGCATGTGTGTGTGTGTGTGTGTGTGTGTGTGTGTGTGTCTGATGTTTCTGTCTGTCATCATGTGTGTATGTAGACCCTGGACTCCCTGGACCTATATAGTTGCAGGTTGTTATCAGCTGCTTGGAAGGGGTGCTAGGAACCAAATGCAGATCCTCTGGAAGAGCCACAAACATTCTTAATGGCTAAACCATCTTTCCATCCCCAACAACCAAATTATCTGAATGGATATATGCCAGGAATAAAGCAAAGAAGAAAAAAGAATATATATACATATAAATATATATTATACTATATACATACATTATGAAATTAGTTATTCCTTATCGTATTAAGCATGATTAAATAATCATTTAAAACATGAAAATGGGGCTGGGGATTTAGCTCAGTGGTAGAGCGCTTGCCTAGGAAGCTGAAGGCCCCAAGGGTTCGGTCCCCAGCTCAAAAAAAAAAGAACCAAAAAAAAAAAAAAAAAAAAAAAAAAAAAAAACATGAAAATGGCCACTGAATTTTACCATAGATTATTTTGACACAAAACGATTATTTCCTCTGCCTTCGATAAAACGATATATTTATAGTGACAGATTCTCAAATAAGGCATCTTTACATTGTGGAATTTAAGTCTATTTACTCTCTGATAGAGAGTCCTTTGGATAAGTAAGGGTTTTAGTAACGTGTCCCTGCTGTGACTGCAGTAAGAGGCAAGGCTGCCCTTACTTCTTTTCCCTGTCCTCCCTTGGACGGGTTTTGGAATGAGGGCTATGCGAGCTTTGTAATGTGAATTGGAAAGCTTTGCGTCTTTCCCATGCTCTTGAACTGCCTACATAGTTGGGGATTATCTGTTCCTTGAAATTTTGAAAGACCTATCTGCACCTGGGTCCTTTTCAACAGTAACCCTGAAGTAACTTTTTAGCCCAGCTTGGTAACTCACATTCTCCTGGGGGGAAAAAGCATCTTTGTGACCTCAGCTCTTTGAACTGTTTTTACACAGTAGGCTAAAAACACTGCTCTGTGTACAAGGCAGGTCTCCCTTCATATTCCTGTGGGGCTATTTGTATCGTCTCTAGTTTCTTCATTAAACTAGCTGGAAATGTATTTGCTTCATTAATTCTCCACAAGTTATCAGGTATGACTAAAATGTCATGTTACAAAATAATACACCCTAATCGATTCATGTCTTGCTTCACTGCATTATTGGTATCAATTTCTAGACTAGATATAAATGTATTCATTTATTTTTAATTTTGATTCATGCTAAAAGCCTATAAAAACATTATTTTATAAGCTTTATTAACCCTCTAAGCAATTTTGGCTGCATTCCACACATTTGTAAATGTCACATCTTCCTTTTAATATTGTTTATAATATTGTATGTAATAATGTTTATCTAGTAATCATGCTTTTCCAATATCTATTTTAGCCTGAGTTAGTTTTTACTTTTATATTTTATGGGCACAGATATTTTGTCAGTATGTATGTCTGTGAACCACTTGTTTGCCTGGTACCTATGGAGGGCAAAAGAGAGCTTCAGATCCCTGGACCTGGAGTTACAGAGGGTTGTGGATGCTGGGAACTGAACTCAAGTCCTCTGAAAGAGTAGCCAGTATTCTTAACTGCTGAGCCATCTCTCCGGTGCCCAAGAGCTATTTTTAAGTTTACTTGTTAACAGCTAGGTGTCTGGGGATTTCTGCTGATGGTATCTTATCTCTGTATCACTTTGTCCCCTCATAGCCTGGGAGAACAGCCTGAATAATTTCCGTTTTTAATATTTTTTGAGGTTCCTTTGTAGGCTGAGGTTTTCCCTTAAAATCAAGCTATTGATACTGGAAACAATATTTGAGAAGCACAACGATGTTCAAAGCTATGATGTATACAGAATCTGTAGAACAAACAGCTTCTTTACTAAATGCGGTAGTACACTGAATTATTTTGTAGCTTTTCCCAATTCAAGGACTTCACTATTCTCTATCCTAAAGATACTTACAGCCTCCTCGGCTTGTCTCTTGTAAGATTTCACTTTTGCTTGGAGTTTATCCACCAAATCTTGAAGCCTGAGAATATTTTTTCGGTCTTCTTCTGTCTGCAAGATTGTAAGAACCACAGGGCACGCTATCACTGTGAGTATCTCACACGCATCTGGAGCGGGGATAATTGTTAAGGACCACTGCCTACCTGGTAAGTAAGCTCCTTCACTCGCCTCTCGTGTTTTCGAAGCCCTTTGACGGCCTCAACATTCCGCTTCTGCTCACTCTCTACCTCACCCTCCAGTTCACGCACCTACAAAAGGAAAGGCTCTGAAGAAATCGGATCCAATGAGGAATTGGAAACCCACGGAAATGTACGAGCACCGGGACACCCACCCTGGCCTCCAGTTTCTGGATCTGCTTCTTGCCGCCCTTCAGCGCCAGCTGCTCAGCCTCGTCCAGACGCAGCTGCAGGTCCTTCACCGTCTGCTCCATGTTCTTCTTCATCCGCTCCAGGTGGGCACTGGTGTCCTGCTCCTTCTTCAGCTCCTCCGCCATCATGGCGGCCTTAGGAGATCAAGAAAGATATTGAAATCGCTAGCTCCCGCTGCTCACTGAGGGCAAAAATGTCTCTACTCACGTCAGTGATGGCTTTCTTGGCCTTCTCTTCTGCATTGCGGGCTTCCTGGACGATGTCCTCCATCTCTCCCTGGATCTGGGAAATGTCTGTCTCCAGCTTCTTCTTGGTGTTGATGAGGCTGGTGTTCTGGTTAGAAATAAGTGTTACACTTTCTTAGGCTATCAAAGTACTTAGTGGTAGTTATTTTTTTGAAAATCATAACAAAAATTTGTAAGTAAAAGAAGGGCTCTTGGGCTGGGGAGATGGCTCAGCGATGAAGAGCACACTGGCTGCTCTTCCAGAGGTCCTGAGTTCAATTCCCAGCAACCACATGGTGGCTCACAACCATCTGTGATGAGACTCGATGCCCTCTTCCAGTGTGTCTGAAGACAGCTACAGTGTACTCATAAATAAAAATTAATTGAAAAAAATTTTAAAAGAGAAGCGCTCTTCAACATTAAAGAATTTTGTTATATATCGCAATGATAAAGAGAAAATGGAGAGGCAGGGGGATGGTCAGCACCTTCACGTGCATTAGAAATAGGTGAAATAGCTTTATGATTTTATAATTGTCATTTACCAATCAGACTGCCCATGCACATAAATAAAATTAAAACAGATGTCTGTAGCATGGCATTTCTTCACAATAAAAACGTCAATGTTGATAATAAGGATGACTAGATACACTGATACAGTGGAGTATCATCACCCATAGCATGCTCTAGAAGAGAATCAAAAGCAATTGCTAGCATAAAACAGGGAGAGATTTCCCACTCAGGAAGAAAGGAAAATTTGGCAAAAGTTAAGATCTGACTGTTATGTTAAAAAGCACAGGCTTTTGTGTTCTGAGATGCTTAAGCATTTACTGCTGGGAGGTGTTTGTGCAAAACCCCACCTGGGTGTGGAGGAGCTGCACGCGCTCACTGGCGTCCAGCAGTTCCTGCTCTGCAATCTTCCTGCTCCTCTCCGTCTGCTCCAGAGTGGCCCGCAGCTCCTCGATCTCAGCCTGCAGCAGGTTGGCTCTGCGCTCCACCATGGCCAGCTGCTCCTTCAGGTCCTCCTGGCCCCGGAGAGCGTCATCCAGGTGCAACTGGGTGTCCTGTGCAGTGAGCAATCATTGAGACACTGTGTCCGCAGTCCGTGTCACAGCACTCATCTGGGATCACCTCTTGGTGCCACCTACCTTGAGGATGCCTTGGGTGTTTCTGTAGTTCCTCAGGGCCTCAGCAGCCATGCGGTTGGCGTGGTTCAGCTGGATTTCCATCTCATTGAGGTCGCCCTCCATCTTCTTCTTGATCCTGATGGCGTCGTTCCTGCTCCTGATCTCGGCGTCCAGCGTGCTCTGCATGGACTCCACGACTCGAATGTGGTTTCTCTTCAGCTGGTCGATCTCCTCATCCTTCTCAGCAATCTTCCTGTCGATCTCAGACTTGACTTGGTTCAGCTCCAGCTGGATGCGCAGGATCTTTCCCTCCTCGTGCTCCAGAGATGCCTTAAGGACAGCGAGAGGTGACATTAGCAAACAAGGAACAAGTATGAGGCAGTGTTGCCACACACAGAGGACTGTGTGCTATGCCTGTTCACACGCTCTGCGGGTGGATTTAATTCTTCCCGATATGTTGGTTAACCGTGCACGCAGCCTGTACCTCTGCTTCTTCTAGAGCAGCCTGAAGTTCACATTTCTCTTGTTCGACTTGTTTCTTTATTTTCTCCAGTTCGTGGATGCGCTTTCCTCCTTCTGCAATCTGTTCCGTGAGGTCAGAAATCTCCTCTAATAGGGTGAAAAACAGGTGAAGGCGTGGTCAAGGCATGCCAGAGAGGAGCGTTCCCTCCAACGCATGCGTACTGTTGAGAGAGAAAGGGCCTTACGCTGTAAGTTCTTATTCTCTCGCTTCAGGGTTTCCAGCTGATCCAGGGACTCCTCGTAGGCGTTCTTCATCTTGAAGAGCTCAGTACCCAGGGAGCGGGCTTCCTTCTGGGATGCCTCCAGCTCAGCATGTGTTTCCTCATACTTCTGCTTCCACTCTGCCAGGATCTGGGAAACCAAGAGCAGTGAGCTTCTGTGGATGCCAGAGAAAGGTGAGCCGAGCAGAGAGATGATGCTTCGGGAATCACCTTGTCGAAGTTTCTCTGCTTCTTGTCCAGGGCAGCACAGGCAGCGTTGGTCCTCTCTACGTCCAGCATGAGGTCCTCCACCTCGTTCTGCAACCGCTGCTTCGTCTTCTCCAGGGAAGCACACTTGGCGTTCACGGCTTCTACGTGCTCCTCAGCCGCCTGCAGACGCTGAGCCAGCTTCTTCCTTGACGGTTACATAAAGTTTTAGGAAGAAGAAGCCTTATTAAAAACATGAACTATCACCACATTGGAGAGTATCGAAAACTTCATATTGGTGCTATTCGTTCACTCAACATGATTCTCTAGGGTCCTCTTAGAAGCAGACGTGAAGACACAGCAGGGAACAAGACAAATGTCACCGGCTTCATGAAGCTCACAGACAAGTGAGAGAAACCAACGACAGTCAAGCCCGAAATTGCTTAGTAACACCCTTCAGATATGAACGCAGTGAAGAGAAATAGGATTTGTGATCCCTGAGTGAGAACTCAAGCTATTTAGTCTTACTAAGAACACAGAGTAAATTAGTGGGAGACGGACAGGGGCTGTCGTGTACAGAGGAGCAAGCCAGTGCAGAGGCCGCAATGAACTTCAGGTATTTGACAAAGAGCAGCAGGCTCTGGAATTAGCAATTATTTGTTACTCTTTGTTCCCTTAACCAGATTTGAAGTCAGCAGCTCGGGGATATGTTCATTTTGTTTGGGGATTATTATGATCGTCTAGAAGACAGAAGCTAGTCTGCAATGACGTGGCATGGATATGTAAAGTTTTCTGCACATTTTTTCCTCCAAATGTGCACATACTTGGCCTCCTCCAGCTCCTCCGTGCGCTGGATAGCATCCGTCTCATATTTCGTCCTCCACTGGGCCACCTCGCTGTTGGCCTTGGACAGCGCCCTCTGCAGCTCGGCCTTAGATTCCTGCTCCTCCTCGTACTGTTCCCGAAGCAGGTCACAGTCATGGCGGGAGGATTGCAGGGCGTGGGCTAGTGCGTTCTTGGCCTATGGAAGATGGTCATACCTTCATTGTACTAGATATTTAAGGACCTAGTCCCCTTCAAGTTGGTGGAACTGGCTCCTTCTAGGGTCAACTCATGGAACAAACCGGGGCGATCAGCCTTAGATTAATAATCACCTTTACTTCCTCTTCCAGCTGCCTCTTCAGCTCCTCAATCTGTTGGGTAAATGCTTGCTTGCCCCTTGATAACTGAGAAACCAGCGCTTCCTTCTCATCAAGCTGCCGGGAAAATTCACCTGGGAAACGGAAGAACCAGAACTACTGTTCTCTAAATAAAGAACAAACTCTGAAACTCATTTTAGAAGCAAATTTAACTCTCAGCACCCCAGGTTGAGAGTTCGGATGATTAAATTATCTACTGACATTTTCAGGCTCTGTACAAAAATCTCTAGGTTTTCTAATAAAACTTGCATAGCAACCCAGAGGAATAAATACAGTGTAAATTCCTTTTCTCTCCTCAGAGTGAAATCTTAGTTATATGACGTTATGTAAAATCTAGTGTTGACTGTCAAAACGAGGACCTAAAATATCTGCTTCCGCAGACATGTGCGTGTGTGTGTGTGTGTGTGTGTGTGTGTGTGTGTGTGTGTGATTGCTACAGTATACATGTGAAAGGGGACAAGTCTTTGGAGCTTCTTCCCCCATTTTCTGTGGGTTCTACAGTTTGAACTCAGCCCTCCAGGCCCTTGAGGTGTTGAGTCATCTTGACCTTCCAAGGACAATGGAGCGATGGGCCTGTGCATTGCCTGGTTTAGAGGATTAGTTCATGCTGGCATAAACAAAAGGACCTGAAGGGCTGAGGGAACAACTTCAACGCAGACGACTTGCTTAGCATATGTGAGGCCCTGGGTTTGATCGCCTGTACTGCAAATAGGAATGGCAACAACAGAACAATGTGAGCTGAGACGGAAACCCTGGGATCATGTTACAGTGTCTCCTGATCTCAGTACTTCCTCTATGGATAGATCCTCAAGGCCTTTCTGGATCAGGGCTTGAACCTGTCACGACTTTGGATGTAGGCTGAGCCTGAGGCTTCTGGTGAATCACCGGTGTTCTTAGGTGCTCACATCAGCAGCACATTTGTTCTTAACTACCTCATCTCTATGCTGGGACAGCATTGGAGATGGAGAATTACCGGATTCGGTCTGCAGGCGTCCTCTCTGGGTGGTCAGGTCGTTGATCAGGCGCTGTTGTTCCTCCTCCTTCGACTTCAGTTCACTCACCTGGTCCTCCAGGGTGCGGCACATCTTCTCTAGGTTTCCCTGAGAGAGAGAGAGAGAGAGAGAGAGAGAGAGAGAGAGAGAGAGAGAGAGAGAGAGAGAGTTGACAAAGCCTGGAGAGAATGAATAGCCTTTGCTGCAGCTAATTCTCCTGCAGAGGAAAACATTTCTTTAAACAAATAAATCAAATTGTCCTATGTTTAATATAATCTAGACGATGTCTTTCTTTTCACTGAAGGGAAATTATAAAGTTGAGTGCAATAGTAATATAAAATTTTGAAGATTAGACTCTGATTTTATGATTCTGTAAGAATTATATGTTCCGTTCTCTATGAAGTTATTAAAAATATTTCACATATATTGTGCATTGCCATACAATAAAAAATATAAGAGACCCTAACTTGGAGAACACACGTGACCTGTGCTTAAGTCACTTAGTAACAGTGAAGGACTCCTGTGTTTGGCTTCTTTGAATCCCATGTCTTCATACGTAAAATGGAAATACTAAAAAAAAAAAAAAAAAAAAACCTATCATTTCTCTGGTCACCTTTCTGTATTCCTACAAATGACAAATGACTTAATGTCTAGAAAGTGCTCTGTGCAAGCTGATGTATCTATATGGTTTTGTGTCACTAATATCCATTTTTCAAACATGTACCTTGGCCTTAGACACTGTCTCTACATTGCTAGCGAGGTCGTCGATCTCCATCTTCATCTCGCTCTTCTCCTTCTCCAGCTTCTGCTTCACCCGCTGCAGGTTGTCGATCTGCTCCCCGAGCTCAGCCACACTGTCCGCGTGCTTCTTCCTCAGGGTGGCTGCTGTGGCTTCGTGCTGCAGAGTGGCCTCCTCCAGGTCCCTGCGCATTTTCTGGAACTCGGCCTCTCTCTTCTTGTTCATCTCGATCTGGGCTGAAGTGGCCCCGCCAGCTTCTTCCAGCCTCTCGCTGATCTCCTCCAGTTCCCGGGAGAGATCAGAGCGCTGCTTCTCTGCTTTGGCCCTGGAGGCCCGCTCTGCCTCAATTTCCTCCTCCAGCTCCTCGATGCGGGCCTGAGGGTGGTGGAAAGGACTGACTCAGCTTCTTGGGTCAGTCATTTTTTTTTTCCTGATGAGTTAGACTGATGGAAGCCATGGACTTACCTGCAACTCCTTGATCTTCTTCTGCAGTTGAATGCCGATGGCCTGCTCATCCTCTATCTTGCTCTGCAGATTGCTCATTTCAAACTCTTTCCTTAAAGAAAAGAAACACAATGTTGCAACTCCATTTGTAGCCACCTGGAAGCAAAGCCATGAGCCATTCTTTCCTGCTTACTTTTTGAGCCTTTCATCAAGCTGCTGTTTCTCATTTTCAATGTCCATGATGGACTCCTGGGCTAACTTCAAGTCACCCTCAAGTTTTCTCTTGGCTCTTTCTAGGTCCATGCGAAGCTTCTTTTCTTGCTCCAAGGACCCTTCAAGCTAGATGAATGTGGTGTTTGAATCAGAAGAAATGTATAGTTTCCTTTAGAAGGAAATCATTCCCTTGGTAATGCACAACTTACATCATCCACTTGCTGTTCCAGCTTGATTTTGGCTTTGGTCAGGGTATTGACTTTGTCCTCCTCTGCCTGCAGGTCATCCAGGGTCTGCTGGTGGGCCTCCTGCAGGGCCTTCTTCTCCTTGGTCAGCTTGGCGATGGTTTCGTCCAGGCCTGCCATCTCCTCTGTGAGGTTTTTCACCTTAGGAAGCAAACACACTTTGCATTAAATGTTATGTCTTAATAGTTTTGGTTTTATGTTTTACCTCTTAATTAAAATGAGTCATAAGCCGCCCATGTTTATATTCCATACCTTGTTCTCCGTGGCGTGCTTCTCCTTCTCAACCTTGGCCAGTGTCAGCTCAAGGTCATCGATGTCTTTCTTCAGCTCTGAACACTCGTCCTCCAGCTTCCTCTTCTTGGCCGTGAGTTCTGCGTTGATCTCTTCCTCATCCTCAGCTCTCTCGGTCACCTCTTTGATTTTGGCCTCCAGTTGGATTTTGGTTTTGATCAGCTGGTCGCATCTTTCCTCTGCGTCAGCCAAGCCTTCAGCTTCCTGGAGTTAGCAACATAATCAAAATTAGGGAGAAAGAATAAAATACATGGTCAAAGTAAGAGTTTAACCTTCTTGAGTTGGTCTACTGGGTTTTTTATGTTTGTTTATTTATCTATTCAAAGATTTATGTTTCATAAACCACCTACTGTGTACAATGCTTTTTGCCTATGTGGAAAAAACAAACTATGCTGTTTTCTATCCTTTATGACAATGTGTTTTGTAATAGATTAGAACACCCATCTTTCAAAGGCTGCCATTAATTTAAAACATAACTCATAATATTAGTCATCAAACACATTGGTTCCCTGATGTACTCATGAAATTAGTTTTCAAGTTGACACTTGTGAGATGGGTAGGAAGGAAGTGCATAGAAATCATCTTACAGGGAAAACAGGAGGCAGATGGGGAAGCATTTGTGCAAGGAAATTCCAAGATGCTACAGGGGCCGAAATACTTTTCTTTATGGTACTGGAGGATGGTTCTACTTTACAAATGATGTATATAGATATATGATATACAGATGATACATATGATATATATATATATATATATATATATATATATATATATATAGTCTTCTGCCATCATCCTTTCAATGCCTAAGATACTGTGGTGTGCCCCATGTCATAAATTCACCTGAGTGAATGGAATCTGAATAACTATTTGGGGAGAATAGGAAGAAATAACTGGGTGCAGATTTGAAGAAAGCAGAGAGAAGACCCCTTTGACCAAGTCAGTTTAACCCAAATGGAAGCTAGTCTTGGAAATTATATTCCCAGAACAATGGAAGGATTTCTAAGAGGTCTGGGCCAGAAGTGAGCAGTTAATAAATTTGGTGAAATAAAAACTGGGAGAGTGCATACTACACAGATTTGTAGGTGAGGAACAAAAGGCCTCTGTCCATGGTGGTGGAAGAAACCACAGACATGAGTTTTTAGATCAATAACAAACAATAATTCAGTGCAATCTGGTGTAGAACATCATCGTCCGTCAGCTGTCCATACGGTAATGTGAAGCCAATGGATATCAAGATGTTGTTCAAGGACTTTGAAAGGAAAAATCTCTCCATATCATCTTTCTTTTAATACATTATTTGAGTTTTGTTAATCACTTTTGAGAACTATCTTCAAGCTGAAAAGAAGCCACATTTACTGTAGACTTATGAAATCGTGCAGACGGGAAGAAAACAGTCCTCCCTCATTGTCATGGCATTGTTTTGTGGGTGTTCATTGAGCAGTGAGAGAAATGTGTCTAGTTGGAGTCTTTAATCATCTCTGTAGGATGAGTGCCTCCCTGTCAATGATACATCTCACTTATCATGGCCGGAGCACCAGCACTTCACCTTGATTAGTGAAACCCAGCGTAGAGCCCCAGCTTACAGCCTGAACTTGGAGTTGCAAGTCATTTTTTTCTTTCAACAGGGACACCATCTTTTCTTCAAGTTCCTTCCTCTTTGCCTCTGATTTGGCAAGTTCATCCTTGGTTTTCTGGAACTCTTCCTTCATGGTGGCCATCTCCTTCTCGGTCTCGGCACTCTTCAGCAGTGGTTTGATCTTGAAGAAGAGTTTCATCCAGGGCCAGTGCTTGACGTTCATGAAGGCACGGATGTTGTACTGGATGCAGAAGATGGACTCCCTGAAATGCAGTGGTTGCTAATTAGATACAGTGGATGATGAAGCAAGCGTAAACTTCAAGAGTGAGGGTCAGAGCTTCTGTTCCCCTCCATCCTACCCCATTCTTTATTTGCATTCAACCTTGTAGATTAGAAAAGTTTTATTTCATGGCAATGCTCAAGGACTCATAACTATTTCTCTACACCATTGTGTCCCAACCTTGGACATGGTTGAGATCTCCTGAAGAGCTTATTGAAAATACTAACTCTTGAATTTCACTTCCAGAGATTCTGATTCAGAGTCTTTGACACAGACCTGACATTTTGCATTTTAATAAGATCCTAAAAGATATCAATAACACAAATTGAGGATTGCCCTTTGAGAGACATTGCTGTTCATCAGTGCTTCAAACACTCCCAGGAAAGTACCACAGGGAGGTGGAAAGTGCCATGGTCTATGAAAGAGGTGGTGTGGGAGACTTTAAAAGTCAGATTTTTGACAATCCCCAGTCTTACATTTTAATGTTGCATGAGTGCAGCATTCTACTTTATAATGTTACTTTTGCCTTAATCTGGTTTATTTAAAAATTATTGACCATCATATATAGTTAGTTAGCTACCCAAATATAACATAGTGACTATGGTCAGAAAAATTAAGCACAACTTCAAATGATAAAAGTTGTCTCATGCCACCTTTTTGTGTACACAGACTTGTTCATGTGTGTGGATACACAGTTGGCCATGTGTAATGCACTTCTCATTTCTGGCCCCAAGACATCAGGCTCTGTCATGTATCAGTTGTTCAACTAGACTACCAGGAAGTTAACTCCCTTGATGACATTGTAGCAACCTATTGTGAAAAGCTCTTCACAGGTACCCTATTTTAAATTGTTAGTTCAATAATAGACATAATCCAACTGAAGAAATAGTTTTATATACTATGTAAAGCCATTTTAAGGTCCTCTGTGTAATAATATGTCTAATAAAACCTCATCAGAAATAAACAAAAGGGCAAAAATTTATCTCTGCCAACTCACTGGTATATGTCTAGTGTTAGATACAGAACTATCCATTCCTGATGCTTCTCAAGTTTTACCCAGACACTCAGGACATATTTCATGCTGACAGAACTTAGGTTCTCCCACTTTCCCACAGAAGTCAACTTATTCCTTCTTACTTTGATCTTCCTATCAGAACCAAGTCCTGACTGTTGGCCACCTTGAGTATCTTTTTGAAGACACAAGATATGAATAAACTATAAATTTTTATACCTTCTCTCCACCATCTTCTGGTACTCCACTCTCGCCAAGAACCCTCTGCACATGGCCTGGGTCCGGGTAATCAGCTGGGCCAACTTGTCATCTCTCATCTCCTCTAGGAGCCCCAGAAGACCAGCTTTGAAAAAGACCTGTGTGCAGGCAATGTTGCAGATCAGAAGTGACATACAAAGTTCAAAGGGCAAGAAGACAGGAGACTGGATTTCAAGAGGATTACCTTGGTGTGACCAAACTTATACTGAGTGTGGTCAATGTCGATGGAGCCAAGGAGCTTCTCAGAAGCCTTCTTGCTATCGATGTACTGACCCTCCGGGATGGCACTTGCATTTAACACCTTGTATCTGTTAAAGTAAGTGTAGTTTGTAGAGATTTGATTTACAAACAGTAGCCACATTCTAAATGATTTTTTTTAAAAAATCAAGACATTTTTAAGAATTATTATCCTTTGTTCACAGAGGAACATTATTTGCATGTTTTCCAGTCTATTTGCTATACATTTTCATGCCATTGTAGCTTCCTTTATATTTACATTTTTTTAGACAAGATACATACATATAGCTATGGCCATCCTAGCTGTCCTCACTATGTAGACCAGACTGGACTCAAAGTCCCAGAGACCCACCACCTCTGCCTCTGGAATGCACAACCCCACTCTTCCTTTTCCTTTCTTTTTATCAACCTCTGTCCTCAGGGAAGGATCACATGATCTTGTTCACATTTAAGAGTAGAGGACCTCTGCAATATAAGATGTTATCATGGCTTGGTAAATTTGCTTTAAAGGAGGATACTGGGTTCAAGAAATGTGCTTTTTAAATTAATTAATTAGAACAGAGGCATTATTAATTAATGTCAATTCATTACATTAATTAGCTAACATTAATTTTAAAAAATCCATGAATTTAAGAAAGAAAAGGGGAACTGGAACGTGGGAGGAACTAAGGGAGGAAAGGGAGTAGGAAATGGCATAATTATATTTTAATAATAAAATAAGTTAATGAATATAATAAATGACAGTATTTTAGATAAGGGGAATTATCCCAATGGCCTAAGAGCAAACCTTGGGTACCCTTGGGTCTAGAACACTGTTATTCTCTCCAACTTAACCAGCCCTAGACTCAAAGGAGACCAGTGTCCTGCAACTGCCACTCAGAAGTCATTCTTGACCCTCTAGAGCAGCTTATCAGGGAGTTCTAACTAAGGAGTTGTCACTGTGACATGTCCCCTCTTATTCTGGGGAACTAGAAAAGTAACCTGCAAGAGAAAACTGAAGTCAAACAGAACACGAAGGTGACCTATTTATATCTCTATATGCAACATGCCACTCTAGTGACCTATTAGCTTTGACTTTAAGCAAATAATTTGATCTCTCTGAACCTTACTTCATTTGTCCAGAAAATGAGGTCATAGGAGTTCTTATCTCAACTGTGTGATGGTGGTGGTGGGTGGGGTTAAATGAGATTGAGTAGTGAAAAGGATAGCTCCCTTAATTACTGAAGCCAGGGAATTTATCTATGAGCCTTGGTAAATCCAGTGGAAATTTTGCAGACAGTGGTTAACATACAGTATCGTTTTGAAGGGCTGTGAGACTCGGAATCCTTTTGTGGCTGATTAAACGGAGACATGCTTTGCACTAAATTGTTTAGCTTACATCCAACCTGTTTATGCTAAACATCAAAGACAGATCATAATTAGGAGACGCCTGACCTCTGCTTGAAGTCTGCATAGAGGATCCTGCTGGGAAACCCCTTCCTGCAGATGCGGATGCCTTCCAGCACCCCGTTACACCTCAGCTGGTGCAGGACCAGTTCGTGCTCCATGGCACCTGCAAAGACATGTTTATTTCACAGTGGGATACAATACAGGAGCTGTGACAGCCATGCTCAGAGCTTTCACGCTAGAGACTCTTACCAGGCGTCTTGGTTTCATTGGGGATGATACACCTCACGAAATGAGGGTGGGTGCTCCTGAGGTTGGTCATCAGCTTGTTCAAGTTCTCCTGTAAGAGCAGGAAACTTTGGTCAGAATAGCAGCGGAGGGAAGAGCAATTGGTGAGACGTCTGCAAAATCAGTCTTTGGCTAATATGTGTGTGTGTGTGTGTGTGTGTGTGTGTGTGTGTGTACACACATGTACACCACTCCTGTGGAGCTTTAGGCCAACTTTGGGTATCATTTCTTGGGTATCTTCCACCTTGCGGTTGAGACAGAGTCTCTCACTGGATTAGAACTTTGCTACATTGGCCATATATTGCTGGCCTGGGATCTTCCAGGGCTCCATTTGTATCTGCCTCTCGTCTCACCATTGGTGGGGTTGTAGAAGCACACCACCCATGGCAGATTTTTTTATGTGAGTCCTGAGAATCTAAACTCAGACACATGTGACACAAGACTTTACTGACTAAGCTACCAGCCTTGGCCCAGGAGAAGCAGGTCTCATTTAGAGAAAAAAGACGTTTATTGCTTCTGCTGAGCTGTATGTAGACTCTTCCTCAGTCCATCTGTCTGCATTCTTGTTGGCAGGAGGGATGTACATGAGGAAGCCTGACGTGTGCTTTCTTTCACTTTGTATTAACATTGCTGTGCTACCTTCCCTGACCTCTGATCACCCAAACATGTTTACCTACTCGATCAGTAGATCTCAACCTGTGGGTTGCAAGCCCTTTGGGGGTTACATATATCTGATATTTACATCACAATTCCTAATAGAAGCAAAACTACAGTAGCAACAAATATATTTATATGGTTGGGGCTCACCACAACATGAGGAACTGTATTAAAGGGGGCAGGAATAGGAAGGTTGAGAACCACCGCACTAGATGGTGACTCTATCCTTCACTATGCTCTAGTTCTTCAATAAGGAGATGCAATCATGTACCATATTTGGACCTTGGATGGTTTTTATAGCTCCATCCATAACATAATGACTTTTTAACTTGGCTTTGACAACTGAATGGATCAGAAGCAACAATATTATATTAGCTTCATTGTAAGTTAGCTGCTAATTTGCATTAATCTTTCTCCTTTATTTTGATCTTGGTTTAGTTTGGGCTTGCTGTCATTGCAATATTCTCAAAAATGTATCCCATACTGTTTTTAAATTTTCAATCCTCCTGCTTCTGCCTCCCAAGGATTACAGGAGTGCAACATCACAACTTACAGGTTCCTTAGTCTTACTGATATTTTCTTAATATTTCTGTACATGGCTTTGGTCCTTGTCACCCAACTAGTTTATGAGTGGTAGATCATTACGCTCTGTAAGATTTCCCAGGAGGTGCCCTTCGTCTTATGATGACTTAGCATGAAAGGTGAGATAAGGTAATGTCTGGATGATTTAAATTTCTTCCACTACAGATCAATCAAAGTCATAAATGTCAACACTCTCCTAGAATCTTCCGGAAAATGTGATCTCATACTTCTAAAGCCAAATTCCTAAAGCAATTGGGGGTGTTACAGTTTGTTCTTACTCTGAACAGGGCAGACACTGTCTGGAAGGAGGACCCTTTCTTCTTAGAACCTTTCTTGGCAGCTCCACCACTACTTGCCTCTGAAGAAGGAAAAAGATAGTGTTCAAATACAGTGAGTGGCTCTCTCTCTCTCTCTCTCTCTCTCTCTCTCTGTATATTCTCTCTCTCTCTCTCTCTCTCTCTCTCTCTCTCTCTCTCTCTCTCTCTCTCTCTTCTCTCTTTGACTTCTGTGCTCTTGATACTCAAGTCGAACTTTCCTCTACCCCAGGAACTTCCTCCCACCCCACTGGCCCTCTTGAAACCTTGTTTTTTAACTAAGCTAAAAACCCACGTTTCTGTGGTTCATTATCTACATGGAGTTGATGAAAACAGCAGGCACCTAACCATGAAGAGATGGACCTTCTGATATTAACACTTGGCATAAAATGACTTAAAATATCATCAGCAGAAGTTAGTGCCAGAGGCAGAATTTGGTCACTTTACTGTCTGTAATGTCCCAGATACTTCACATTCAGTGGTGTTGGGAGGAGGAGAGAGTTTCAGAAGCGCAGATGGTTTTTTTGTTTGAGAGCCTGGTAGTTCCTTTCTGGCCACTGTAATAAGGTCTCTTTCAGTAGAATCGTGAACCACAAGTTTCTAACTACAGCATAGCCTACTACTCAAGGAACTAAGGGGTGGCATGCCACCCTTCTGCCTAGGCTATCTCACCAGCCTCAACCTAATAGCTCAATTGTAATGGCTGTGGAAAATTAAGGCTTGGAAGTCTAACCTGCTTCAGCAGTTTGAGCTCCAGAGAAGAGGTAAGCAAGAGTTTTCATTGAAGACTTCTGGTACAGCCCCACCACGGTCTCATTCAGGGGGTCCTTGTTCTTGTCCAGCCAGCCAGTGATGTTGTAATCCACAGTGCCCGCATAGTGGATGAGAGAGAAGTGGGCCTCGGCTTTGCCTTTGACCACCTTAGGCTTCTGGAAGTTGGCGGACTTTCCAAGATGCTGCTCATACAGCTTGTTCTTGAAGGAGGTGTCTGTCGCCTTGGGGAACATGCACTCCTCTTCCAGGATGGAGAAGATGCCCATCGGCTGGATTGAAGAGAGATGAAGCAGCAGAGTAAACAGGAGCAGAAAGCACATGGGGAGGAAGGGGGCACAGAGCAGACGGAGGGGGTACCTTCTCGATGAGCTCGATGCAGGCCGCCAGGTCCATCCCGAAGTCGATGAAGGTCCACTCGATGCCTTCCTTCTTGTACTCCTCCTGTTCCAGCACGAACATGTGGTGGTTGAAAAACTGTTGCAGTTTCTCGTTGGTGAAGTTGATGCACAGTTGCTCCAGGCTGTTGAACTAAATAAATAGATGTGCTTACTTCTCTCTAAAATTCACTGAACATTTTATTTAAAATAACATTTAGATAATTGTGTTAACATCATTGGTCAGAAGAGTCTTTTTTTTATTCCGGCGTACAAAACAGGTAAGGATGGAAGGTTCGAGGTATGCAATGGTCACTATTTGTGGCCATTTTACAGAAAGTCTTAAATCAGCACTAATGCTCTTTGCTTGAATTCACACCTTTTCTCTGAGTTTCTACGGAACCTCCTTCTATTTGTTCCAGTTGTCCCTGTGGCTTCCAGAGGCCTCATCCAAACTCAATCCATAAAAAGTTTCAGAGCTTGCGTTGCAGGAATATCACCACAGTGAGAATTTCAAGTGACTAGCAATTATTCTTTAGTGTGGAATGGAAACCATAAACAGGACACAAAAGATCACTAAAATATAACAGCGCACATTGATATCTTTAGAACCTCTACCAAAATGTCAAATGAACTAGATGTACTTAGCAGAATTATGTGCTTTTCCTTGCTGTTCTATATTTTCTGTTAAAGCCGAGTTTTATTGTAATAATCAAAAAGAAGATAAACTTTTAAAAAGCTCCGAGCAGGGAAATGTATTTCATGATCAAATAGAAAGTTTTATTTCGTGATATTACATTAACAAGCATTAAAAGTTAATTGCATTTAATTAATGATGATTCTAAATTATTAAGCCTTTTACAGGCTTTATTATCTCCCTAAGTATTTCCCAGTGCTTTCTGCACTGTATACTTGAGCATATTATCTTACTAAGTTCTGCTATGCTATTTAATGTCAGCTTCCTTACACCGTGGGATTTTTAGAGCCCTTCCCTTTTCACAATCTAACTCCCTCTATCCTGCAGTGAGTTGAAGGATCTTTATTACCCAAGTTGTTCATCATTTAGCACAGGAAATGACTAGTAGGTGCCAAGAAAATCTCCTTCATGTCTTCATATAACACACAGAGGAGAGGAAGTTTCCTGATACTCCTTAGTAATATAGTCATCGCCATAAAGGTGTTCCATCAATCAGCTAGCAACATACATCAAAGATCTCAAAGCCAGCGATGTCCAAGACCCCAATGAAGTACTGCCTGGGCTGCTTGGTGTCCAGCTGCTGGTTGATGCGGGTAACCATCCACAGGAACATCTTCTCATACATGGCCTTGGCCAGGGCACCCACAGCGTTGGTCACCTTGAAAGATGAAGATAGAACTTTTGATGTTACACGAGGAAGGCTCAATGCTTTGATCCCCTTGTGGTGGTTACTAATTTCATGCATTTACCTGCTCTACAGTCTGGCCTTTGGTGACGTACTCATTGCCGACCTTGACCCTGGGGTAGCAAAGGGCTTTGAGCAGGTCAGCAGAGTTCAGACCCTGAAGATAGGCAGCCTTGTCAGCCACTAAAAGGAAGCATGGATACAATGGTATTAGGGTACAAAGAAACCCATTTTCTTAAAAAAAAAAAAAAAAAAAAAAACTTCATCTTCAAGCATGTTTTGCAGAGTTTTCAGTATATTTTTAACAGCCTTGCCTATGTTCTTACTGCGTTCAAGACCTTGACTAACCCCAAATGGTTTCTGTACTTTACATAGCATATTATTTAAGTGCTCTATAAAGCTCAGATCTGAAATGTGAGTTTGCCTTCTCAGGAAAACTCAGAATAACACGCTAAGAACACGAGCTTCAAATGAAGCACGAAGTCAGGTGGAAGGCACAGCTGGTACCTTCCGTGCCGTCCGGCTCAGCCTGCTCCTCCCGCTGCTTCTGCTTGAACTTCATGTTCCCATAATGCATCACGGCTCCCGTGAGCTTATAGATGGAGACCTTTTCATCATTTGTAAAGCCCAGAATGTCAATAGCACTCTGCCAACAAAAATCAAGATGATAGCTGTTAGGTTATGTCCCTCTACTTATAGCTCATATTCCCATACCTCACTAACTGGTCAAGCTGAGGAAATTACACCAGAACTTCTAGAGGGAAAGGAGTTCTTTAACGGGGGTGAAAGAGCAATGAAGTCATAGGTTTATGTCTTCTCACATGTCAAAAGGAAGCTTAGGAGAAAACATTGTAAACCTCGGACACTTATTATTTCTGAGAAGTCAAAGACCTTCGCTTCATCAAAGACCTCTGCAAACTCTGAGGTGATGGATCTTAAAAGCCTGCGGAGGGACAGCATCTGGGTCCAGGGAGGCAGTGTTTTCTTAACACCCTCCACTCTTAGTGGTTTCTTCCAAAGGCTCGGAACAGTTACTTAGTGAACCAGATCTCTGACCCTGCGCAGTAATCCTAAATATTGGATCTTTGGTCTACTTACATCCGTGGCCATCAGTTCTTCTTGGTCATCAATGCTGGCCACACTGATCTCCCCTTGACTGACGAATGGGTAATCGTATGGGTTTGTGGTGATCAGCAGCATTTCTAAATACATGGACGAGGGCAAAGATGAGCACAGTCAATGCCTTCATCAAAACAAGAGATTCCCAGACCGATTCTAAGGTCACTTGATACATGAGCCAAAGACGGACGGGCGCTAATTATCTTGAACATGATGGCGTGGTGTTCTCTGTTCTTGACTACCTTTAAACACTAGTTTAAACCACGATATAACAAATGGTATGCACGTGTGAAATTTTCAAAGAATAAAGAAAAGGTTGCCTCCTATTACCATAGTCTTTACTGTAGTGACTATTTAAAAATCAGAAATGGAAGCAAATTAAAGGGGAAAGGACATAATTAAGTAAAATTTGCCTATCTCTAATGTGGGACACTGTGCAACCATCCACAACACCATACAGCAATATTAATATGGATAAAACCATGACATACTCAGTAAATATATGTATGTATGTACGTATGTATGTATGTATGTATATGTATATGTATATGTATGTATGTTATAAAAGTGTGGCCGTCACTCCAACTGGATAAATTGTATGCATTTATCTATATGTAACAATATACAAACTTTTCTTTTTCTGGATTGAACTTGAGCTCAGCTCAGAGAGCTACAATTTACTCCTGAAAAGCTTTTTTATTTTCCATTTAAAAAAAAAATCCTGACAGAATTTAGACATGGTACGTCAGGTGGGGCAATGCCCTGGCTGGTGTGGTGACTTGTGTGGGGTGGTGACTTTGGAGAGGATCTATGACATCCCTTACCGATCAGCTCTGGCTTCTTGTTGGATGTGATCTGATAAAATATATGGTAGCTCCTTTCTGCCTTAAGCTGGAAAGTGACCCGGGACTTCTCTAGCAGATCTAGAAGAAACCAGACAGCAAGCAGGAAAACTATGACGCTGACACGGCACTGTGGTTTGACTGTCAGGCAACTTTAGCAGTCCTGAGAACAGCATGGTGCTGCAGGTGAACACTCACATGTCTCGATGTCAGCGGATGCCAGTTTCCCCGTGGTGCCAAAGTGAATCCTGATGAATTTACCCTTAAGAGGAAAACTAGCATGTCTACTTTGTTTTCAAGAGTAGCAAGCCATTGAAAATGCTCAGAAACACTTGGAACAATACTGCTTTAATTTTAAATCAAGCCAGAGACTATTTATAACCGAGATAAAATGCCTATCTTCCATTTTACAAGTAGAAGGATTTTATCTTGGATTTGAGAATTTATGAATATAAATAAATATATGAGGTGACGCTGTGTTAATTAGCTTGGATTAATTATCCCATAATGTATAAATATATTAACATCCCATTGTGTCCCATAAATATATGCAGTTATTGTTAATTAAAACTAAGGATAAAGTATTTTGCAGTAGTAGTAGTAGTAGTAGTTGTTGTTGTTGTTGTTGTAGTAAAATACTCCAGAAAGGAGTCACATGTCCTTCTGGCTAGAGTTTTTGATCTTTGAAATAAGTCAAAGAAAACCACAGTATAATATAATGTGAATAAAGATTCAAAGACTACATCAGAGACTTCCCACAGATTTGGGCCAATGGACAGTGCCCATCACAGTGTACAAGAGACTCACAAAGCGAGAGGAGTTGTCGTTCCTCACGGTCTTGGCATTCCCGAAGGCCTCCAGCAGGGGGTTGGCACTGATGATTTGATCCTCCAGGGTCCCCTGCAAGGGAAAGATCAGATGTTGCTTATCAGACTCAGGGATTTCTTGCCAGGGAGGCCTGCCCCCAAAATCTTGGACTCTGTGACAGTCATCCTCACCTGCATTTTGCCAGAAGTCACCTCCTCTTTCTTCTTCTCCCCAGTGACTGCAATTGTTGCAAAGTACTGGATGACACGCTTTGTGTTCACCGTCTTCCCGGCCCCAGATTCTCCGCTGTCAAAGCAAAACAATCAGAGGAGGCCGCGCATCTAGCAGCTTCCATAGCCATGAAAAGAAAGCATAAAACCCTACTTACGTGATCAGGATCGACTGATTCTCCCGGTCTGTGGAAAGAAATTGCAGGCACTTAATGTTGTTTCAAACCCACTTGTAAAAGGCTAGAATGGAGTAAGGGCATGAGATTTCTATGTCTCTGCTTAGCAGCCTTAGTGCCTGGTACACAGTGAGCTAATATCTTCCCTCTCCTCTCTCCCTGTACTTAGTGCACATTCACCCATTTAAACCAAGTACAACCACTCATGTCTTCCCAGAACATTTCATTCAAGGGGGGAAATCCTAGGATGAAGAAATTGCTTAAAAGCCTTGGTAGAAGGCACAAGGCTTTCCAATAATCTACTGCTAAATCAATATCTAAACCAGACCTGGCTTGTCCATCCCATGTTGATGACAATTTAAGTCAGTGACACACTCATGATGGGCAGAAGGACAAATGCCGACTGGGACATTGGAAATGTTTTGATGCGTGAGGAGAAATAGAGGTGGGAAGGTGGACATGTTGACAATACACACGGCTTCACATCTTTTTAAGGGAAAGCAAGAAGAGCTGTGATGCCTCACTCAGCCTAAAGAATTCTCCAAGCCATTTCCCAAGGGGCCACAAGTGCATAAGATCAACCTAGCTTAGCAAAACAACATAGAGGTAGAGTCACAGTACGATGTCCCAATACTCAATATGCCTTAAAAATCTCACTGGTTGGTTCTGGCAAAGACAGCACCCTTTGTACTGTTGATCATAGTCTCTGATACTGAGGAGAAAACCACAAAAGAAAAGTCTGTTCTCCTGCTTTTTGCCATACAGTAACAGTCTTTATGTGTGGCTATGTCTATGTGCACACGTGGATGTCTGCACATGGATGCTCGTCCTTTTACATTCGTAAGTCTCGCTGCAAGTAATCTTTGTTAACCTTCAAATATTCAAGAGCTCCTTGGTCCCTCTGTGTTATCTCACACGAGCCCCTATGGGAGGGGAATCATCTCAAGGGGAGTGATGCAATTGATTCAAAACTTTCTCTGGGGGTTGGGGATTTGGCTCAGTGGTAGAGCGCTTGCCTAGGAAGCGCAAGGTCCTGGGTTCGATTCCCCAGCCCCGAAAAAAAGAGAAAAAAAAACTTTCTCTAGAGGTCTGCAGTGACAAGTTTAGGCACATATAACATAGCCAAGCCACTTACCAGTCAGCATGAACTGGTAGGCATTGTCAGAGATGGAGAATATGTGGGGCGGGGCCTCCTGTCGCTTTTTGCCACGGTAGGCAGCCACCACCTCGGGGTTGTACACCGGCAGCCACTTGTAGGGGTTGACAGTGACACAGAAGAGGCCCGAGTAGGTCTGCATAAGGAAAGAGAGAATGACTATCCAAAGGTCCTTCTTGTCTGCGCAACTCACTTAGTTGGATTTTAAGAAAAAGAAGGACTTTTGTGAGTAGATTTCTCCCAGGCATCAGCATGGAAACTGATTGGCTGGCAGACAGCAACATCTTTAAGGGCAATGACCAGTTCAGAGTTCCTACTGCTTCCCTTGGTCTTGTCATGATTTTCACACAGTAGCAGCACCAACACCATGTCTATTTGTTTTAAAGTGTAGACTATGAGAGATTGCTTTTTGGTGTTTGAAAGATACAGGAATATATTTTCTTCGTGGAATTGAAACACTTTGAATTTATAAGAACATAAATTTGAACATAAATGTATTCAACAATAAGAGAATGATGGGGACTTTGGAATATTTTAAGACAACATGATAAGGGGCTATCAAAAGTGAGTGGGACAGTATGTAGATATGGCAGCATTGGGAAGCACTGTAAAAAATTTTTTTTAGTTATACACTGGCAAAGAACAAATAAATGCATGATGATTAAATGCAGGAATTTAAACATTTCCTGTCAACTGATTAAGGACTGTCACTAACCAATTAAAGTCATTATAGAGCATAAACATCTGGTTTAGCTGTGTGGATGTTACCCAACTGAATATCAGTACTGGTTAAACTGTGTAAAAATACAAATATAAGATACCATACATTCAGATGTTTATTGGATATTATATTATATTCTAAGACCCTGTATGTGTCAGACTAAAACATAAATAAGATCGCGTCTTTTGAGAAATTCCCAGTCAACACAGTGGATGGGGAAGTTAATGAATGACCGGGAAAAAGGTAGCCAGTGTGAATGCAGGAATGGGAAGGGCGGGGCAGAATACTCAGGGCTGCCTGGGGATGCTGGAAAAATTCCACAGATGAAAGAAACCAAAACACAGAGAACCTGGTATGGTTGTGTGTGGAGAGTTAATCCCTAAAATGAAATTTAACCCCTAAAAATTCCATTTTAAAGTATTTCAGGGTGTTTATCTGTTCTTCATTGAGATAGTTCTGCAACAGCAATTGACAGAGAAGGGAAAGGAAGGGAGGGGAAGGGAGGGAAGGGAGAGGAGGGGAAGAGAGGGGAAAGCATTAGCATGTTTAATCAGCATATATGTGATAAAGTCAGTGGCCAGGACAGCGGTCTCCCCTTGGGAGAGAGGACAAGGTGTCACTTTGGAAATGTGCCTTACAGTCTCAATAATGAACCTTTTAATAACTAGTAATTCTGCTAGTGACTTCTGGTATCTGAGAGACACTTAGGACACATTTGTGCCTTGGCTTTTAGGACACATGGTGATGACATTAAAAACCCCTAATGTGGGTCACTCACGTAGATCATCCAGGCTGCGTAACGCTCTTTGAGGTTGTACAGCACAGCGGGCTCGTGGAGGTGGGTCATCATGGCCATGTCCTCGATCTTGTCGTACTTGGGAGGGTTCATGGGGAAGATCTGGTCTTCTTTCACCGTCAGGGTCTGGTGAACAGGAAAGATAATTTTTGGTGTCAAGTGAATGAATGATCAACCCTGCAAAATGCAGCACAAATGTAACGGGTACAACATGGCAGGCCCTCTACACACCGCTCCTGCTTCAGTTTTCACAGTCACTTTCCCTGCATCTTTGCTCTGAATGGTTCCTTTGACAAAGGACTCCTTGGGCTCCGCCACAAAGACAGATGTTTTGGCATCAAAAGGCCTATTCTGGGCCTCGATTCGCTCCTTTTCAGACTTCCGGAGATAAGGAGCAGCCTCCCCGAAAACGGCCATCTCCGAGTCGGAACTCATGGCTGCTGAACTCACAGACCCTAAAGGGGATTTAAAAAATAATAATAATCAGACGGTCTGCAGTGTGTGCTACGACAGCAGATCGCTATTTGCTCTGTACGAATACCTTCCCTGTATGCACATGTGTAAGTATGCATTCGTGCATGGACTGTGTGCGTATGCTCTGTGTACTATATGTGTGCCTGGTGCCTGAAGAAGCCGGAGCTTCTGATTCCTTGCAAATGGAGTTACAGGCGGTTGTGAAGCACAGTGTGGGTGGCAGGAATCGAACTCTGGGAGAGCAACAGATGCTTTTAAACTGCTGAGCCATTTCTCCAGCTCCCACTAGGGGATCTTTATAGTGCGGTGGTTCTTAAACTGTAAGTTTCTACCCCTTTGTCAGGGGGAGGGGGTATCAAAAAACTTTTTCACAGGGGTCACCTGAGACCATCAGAAAATACAAATATTTGCATCACTATTCATAACAAAATTAAAATTATGAAGTAGCAATGAAATAATGCTATGATTGGGGTCACCACAACAGGAGGAACTGTATTAAAGGGTCACAGCATTAGGAAGGATGAGACCCACTCTTAACAGTGTCTACTACAGGGGTCCCAGATGCACATTATACTAGGTAATTCTACTGTTGCCAGGCTGCAGTGACTGAAGCAAACATCACAAGAACAAAAGTGCGAGAGCTTGCAGGGACGTGTGCTTAGGGCTGGGCATCCAGTGCCTCCCATCCTCTGAGACTGGCATCATCTACTTGGGAAACTAGGTTATAGGTAGATCGATGTTGCCAGGGATTGTGTGACCTTGGGTAAGTCCCTTGATCATTTTGAGCCTCAGTAATTCCATCTTTAGGGCAGGGATGATAATACCTGCTTCTTCTCACCTTGAAGCCCTTGGGATAGGGTGATATTTGGGGAAATGATTAAAAAAGGGAGACTATTGAGGAACAGGTTCAGGATATTATGTGCACAGATAATGTCATGTATTCTAATGTCACACATCTTTCTGGCCATAGAAAGTAAGACCCTTTTATTTCCACGAAGAGATATTTGGCCAAATTTGCCCAAAGTTTTGGAAGAGTTTTCATTGTGTTTCTGTTTGTCCCCTCCCGCCCCCTTTCTTAAAGCTGGATGCTGGGTAAAGTTATTCTAACATGATGTCTTTGCACACTAAACCAAGTGACAACCCACACCCGTGCTCATCCCGTGCTTCTACATGGCAGGGCTCCCAGAGGTCTAAGTTTCCTTGTGAAACCTGGCAGCCTGTCCCATGCCACTTCAAGGTACAGGTATCAGAACAATACAAGGCGAAGAAGTAGCCCTGTACAGTCACTGAAGGATCAAATGCTTGGAACGCCTTTAAAGCTTCTCTCCCTGTCTCCCTCTACAGAGAGGCAGCTTGCAATACTAATAGGGTTGCTGAATTCCTCATTTTCATATTAAAAAATTCACTATGTTTTGGTTTTATGAGATGACTTTTTACAGGCGCATAGATAGTTTAAAAGAACCATTGTTCTAACTACTTCCTTTTCTGTTAGAGATTTTGTTTACTAACTGAATTCTATTGGCTTTTTCTACCTAGGGGATTTTAGTGTGGATTTTTTTTTTTTTTTGCAGAGACAAGACAAACAAAAAACAAACAAAACAAAACAAAAAAACACAAGCTTTTAGAATTGATTTTGCCCAGGTGGCAGGATAAAGTCCTCCTTCCCTTCCCCAGCTCCTTCCTTAAGTGCAATCGTTAGTGTCTCCTGAGACAGGCACTTTCTCAAAGGATGCTAAGACACATGGAGTCATCCCAGAGGCTCTCCATCACACCTCCAGGGACGAGTTAGTCCAACCCTTACCTTATTGGCAAATGAGAAGGTACAGCTGGGAAGTAAGAGGGTCCTGTAGGAGAAAAGAGCAAGGCACTTGATTAGTTGAGAAATAAGTCCCACTCGCTACGGGAAGTTGAAGGCACCAGAACTCACAGACGTGAAAAGCAGGGGAGCTGCAGCCCGGGGCCGTGGCCAGTGTCCTGCTCCCACCTACCTTGGAGCTTTTTAAAGCAGGACGAGTCAGCCTCGTTCGGAACTCTTTTATATGGCTAGCTATGGAAACAATGCGACAGCCTCTTCTTTCTTAAGTCAAAAGGAATTGTCTGGCAAAAGCCCTCTTGGCAATCGAGCGTCTCTGCATAATTCTCATTCATATTAAGAATGGTTGGATATAATTAGAAATATTTTTCTTATTGAGTATGTGGATAAATCTCCTATGGATAATTTGAGAAGATGATCCGAAAGGAAGACTCAGGCTGGTGGATAAAGACGGTGGCCAGTCAGCAGGATACCTGCCTGCCGTCGGAACGTCTTTTTGGCATCGCCAGGCATGCCATTCGGAGCCTTGCATCACTCTTGAATATTTCTCCTATTAAATGATATAAATAAAATGCACTTATTTTAATTTTACAAGGCTTAATTTTCACCTGTTAATCCTCTTTTTCCAGCCCAGCAAAATTAAGTTGCAACAATTGAAGCAGAGAGAAAATCTTCTCTTTGTTTTCCTAACATTCCCTGAATTTCCTGGCTCTCATTTAAAAAGAAAAAAAATTAACAACTGCTTTAGCCAAGCTGTTCCTTTGTATAGTAACATGCATTCCCCGCTCTCCTCATTACTGGCATGTAAGCAAAGAAAAAAAAAGTTGACTATTTCCTAGTTGTAAAAGGTGATTTTTGAGAATACATTCCAGTGTCTTTTTTTTATATCATAGTACATCAAGAAGAAAGTGACAACAGGTGTGTAATACACTAGAGGAGCATGGGAGAGATTTGATTGGTATCTATATAAACGTGGGAAGGCTCTTTATATTTCCACACATTCTTTTGTTAATAAACTATAGCAAATATAATATCTACCATATTAAGAAAAATATTGAATACTGCATAATCTTGAGCTTCTAAATAATATCTTTTCAAAACTGTTCAGGAGAAATTTGAGATAGATCTCACACACACACACAAAAAGTCCACATCTTGATTACTGCTCAAAATATGATGCTTTTCTAATCAAAAAGTTTTTAAGCGATGCAGTTTGTGAATTCTTGATAATTAGCATCATGGAGGTCTTTGCACAGGAAGGGAAGAAAGGCCTCGTCATGCTTCTCATACCAGTTAAAATGATGCATGAAGACATGAAGACCTTGCCAGGCTCTTCTGCCGCCTTCACTAATGAGCTAGAATATTGAAATTTCTAGGATAGTGGAAGTAGAATGTTGACCCATTTGAACTCTTTTACATATCATATACTCCAAGACTTGATGAAGCCATAATTTAAAAAAAATCCATGTGCTAAAAAGGTCCTTAGTTGCTAAGTTGGTCAAAGGGCACATTAGTCACAGACACAGAGGAGCGCCTGATACAGTCAAAGCTCAATCTTTGGAGCCTTCAGTCTGAGCTATCACCCAGGATCACAGTTCCTCCGTCCAGCACCTTTCCTTCAGCTGGTGCCTTCCGGGCACTGTGCCCTGCCCCAGGCATGCTGGAACACCAGCTTTCCAGCAATTACAGGGGTCTCTTGACAACGGCAGGGCCCATCACGCTTTCGGTTGGCTGCTGAAGTCCTTCCTGGTTCCACTGAACACATGGCCAAAGACACCATTGTGCTCGTCGTCTCCCGTGGGGATAAAGAGAACACGGCCAAACTCTAGCAAAGCCCAGGCTACTCCCCAGGGACCCTTGTCCAGTTATCTCACCGCTAAAGGCTGCCCCAAGGTCGTGTCCCAACTGCTCCTCTAACACTGACTGGATCAACATTCCACGCTGTTATCTGTAACTTTTTTCAAGCTGGGACACATGAGCACTTCTGCTGGGGTGAGCTATGCTGCAGGTTTCCATTAAACAGACAATATGAGTGGCCGATCCGTTATTTTGATATTCCCGTATTTTATTTCTGCTCCCCACGAATGTCCTCCTTAAGCTTTATTAAGTATCTCTTGTCCTGTGCGGTTTCCGAACTGATCTTCACTTTCACAGTGACTGGGTCATCTCAGAGCATACATATTGTTTCCTCCATTTGTGAGATCCTCTCTCAAATGTTGGAGGGTGCTGTGTTATATGAGTAGAGACCACCTGGTGTGGCGGTTTTTACTGTAAAGGAGAAAATCCAACGCCTCATCTCCTGGTGTTTGAGACTTGTGACTGACAAATAGTCCTCAGTATTCTCTAACCAGCACTTAGGATATAGATTAGTGAGTTGGGTCAGTGTACTTTTCCACTCTGAAAACAAGTCAGGATAAAGATCCTTTCTCTGCCTCTGGGTTTCAGCGCTGCTCAAATAAATCAGTCTAGCACTTTCCCCTGGTCACCCCCTGGGCGGACTGTCACATTCAAATCTGGTGTCAAAGTCAGAAATAGGGGAAATTCAAGAGTGAGTGTTGGTCTATGATATGAGGAGGGGAACAACAGCCACTGACCTTGTCTATAAGAGGACTGGGTCCGAAGACGCTGACAAAGTGGTTCAAGTCACCTCAAAACAACATGACAGCAAGATTTCAAAGCACGGGTCCAAGTTCTTTGCAGTGTAGGAGTTGCGTTTTACCCTTGTTAAAACCAAGGCAGGCGCTAACAGTTAGTCCCCAAATCTAAGTGTGCCCACTCAAGATGCTCCACATCTCTTTGCCTTGACATTCTTATCCTTCACGCTGACCTGGATTTGTGTTTTGACTACATGGAAGCTGTATGCCCTTGGAAAATTAGAATACCCTCCCAAGTCTCCATTTCCTGCAATATAAAAGGATAAGGAAACAATAGCGCATAGCAGTGCTATTACTTAAACAATAAAAGGCCTAGAAACTTAGAAGAGCGTGTGCCCTTCCTTACTCCGCTGATCCTAGCAGTCATGATTACAGTGGTCCCGGTATTTTGTTAGTGCTTCTGTTGAACCTTCTGCTACAGTGAGGCTTGTTTCCTTGTCATCTCAGTTACCCATCATGCACCGGGCTCCATATGAGACCCCGCTGCCCTCATGGAGTGTGCTCCTCTTCCTTATCACGCTCCGAGTTCATCACGGCCAAGTTCAGATCACACCCACGCATTCCTCTCCCCTATTCCACCGCACGAAGGAACCACAATTCGGTGGAGTAACAGGCACAAGGCTGTCACATTATGATAATTGTGAAGAAATCATAGCTTAGACTAGAGACTTGGTGGATGGAGAGAGGATGGATTGGATGGAGAAACGAACTAACTGCTGTCTTCTGGGAGGAAGCAGACGCTTGGTAATGGTGGAAGGCTCTGCTTTTTTGTACCTTTTGAATTTTGTGCTGGGTGCAACCAGAAAGAACAGACATGAGAGGAAGAAGGGCTTCAGGCCCCCACAGGAGGAAGAACTAGCCTCTGCTATTGCTTTTCTAAAAGATCATTTATGAATTTTAAAGGATCAATTGCACTCAAAGGAAGTATGAACACAGAGTTAGAGCTGTAGGACGACAGCTTAGAAGAGGCAGGATGGGAGATGAGAGTTTTCAGAGGGTCAGCCTCTCTCTCTCTCTCTCTCTCTCTCTCTCTCTCTCTCTCTCTCTCTCTCTCTCTCTCTCTCTCTCTCTCTGCAGTAGAACAAACTCCTGCTCCATGGCTCTGTAAGCAGATCGCAATGGATATTGATAGTTTTCTAGGAATTGCTGTTTGGCTGTTCCAAATTTGTTAACTATGTATGTACCAGTAATCCACCTGCATAAAATATGTTTGAATATCCTGATATAGCATGTTCTAAGGAATTGCTTTATAAAGGAAAAATGGAGCTGGGGAGATGGCTCAGCAGGTAAAGTCTCTTGCCTCCAGGACTGATGACCTGAGTTCAATCCCCAGGACCCACATGATGAAAGGAAAGAGTCAACCCCCACAAGTACCAGAGAGAGAGAGAGAGAGAGAGAGAGAGAGAGACAGATAGAGACAGTGAGACAGAGAAGCAGAGACAGATAGAGGCACAGAGAGACAAGACAGAGAGATAGTGAGACAGAGACAGAGAAATAGACAGAGAGAGGAAGAGAACAAGAAAGAGAGGAACAGGACAAAGTATAGATAAATACATCAATAACAACAAAATAAAATGACAGTGACCATAAGGCCTGAGGGTTCCCATGACTTAAAGTTTTTGAAACAGATTATGTGATCATTCAAAAGTCATTTTAAATTTGATTTTCTGTATCTGAAGTGGCTTTGCTGTTCTTCCAGATTTAGCCTTAAAAGGTGACAACATTATTTAGTGCTATGTAGAAACAGGTATAGAGGAAGGAAGTTTTGTATCTGGGTTCACTCATAGGTGGAATTATCCAGGAGATTACGAAAAGGGTGCTATATTAAAACCCAACAAAATCCAGATCTTACGTAAGAACCCTGTAAGGTGCTTAGGACAGAGCAAGGTGGCCACACCCAGCCTCCATCACCCAGAAGTGCCACAGCAGAAAGTACAACATCTAGGCACAAAGGAGCCTGGTGACTATGAGACTCTGGGGCAAGAGACTCCCTGGAGACTAAAACATATTTTGTTTCTTCTAATCGTAAACGTATGTAAGTACATGAACACCCCAGACACTTGGGAAAAGAACAACAGAAGAGCAAAAGAAGAAATTATTCGCTTGTTTTGAGATAGGCTCTTGCTGTACTCATAGCCCAGGCTAGCTGTAAACAAATGATTCTCCTTGCCAAGTGCTGGGATGATGGAATAATGCTTGTGTCCTACAGCCATCTGAAGAAGTGATGTCTTGGTGAACATGAGACAAAATGCATTCGCCTGTGCACATGTCTGTGTTTGCTCATGTAAAACCTCATGTCCAGTTAACAATGCAATGGAGAGGTATGATCAGTGATCATACAAGGCCTCTATTGTCCCCGTCCCTATCATGACAGACAGCAATATGCACGGCCAGAATGGCTAAGAATAAACACCTGTTATCTCAATAATTCCAAACTTCACCTGGAGTTCTTATCCTATAGATACCGTTTTTGAGAGCAACCACTTTTTTTACACAGGTGTGAATGGGACAGATAAGCTCTCTTTATTTTTTTCTCTGGGAAGCCAGCATCCAGAAGGGAGTGAAGTGTCTTGTGTGATCACGCTGGATTTCAAATAAAGACGTCCTGACCCACCCCATTGGTTCTAAAGCCTAATGCAGGCACCTGTAAGTCTTGTCCACTCCTGGCATGTAAGCCAGTAAACTGGTAGCCTTCCGACACCGTACTACATTGTGAGAAAACTAAAGTGATAAATATAACAACAATGATCCTGCAATGTAGAAGATTTAAATATAGAGCCCAGAGAAGATGGGAAGAAAGAGCCACCTGTACCCAGTCTTTGCCATCCTGTACCTTCAGTCTCTTCAAGCTCAACATGCTAGCAGCACAAACAGAGTTGTTATTATAATTTATGCAAGCTTATTAGCATATATTATTAGTTGTAGATTATAATAGGTGCCAGTATGGCATTTGCATACATGTATATGATGTGTTTTGATCATATCCCCCTGAGAATCCATGAAGGAATATATAAGATTTGACTGTATCAAGTCCAGGGGAAAAGTAATTCTTGATGGAAAAATGTAAGCCAAAAGAGCAAAGTTAGGAAGAGGGAAAATTCAGTCTATTTGAGGAAGTCTTGTCTGAGGGAGGAGGTAGGCAGGCAGGCTGGGTGGGATGTGTCAGAAGCGGCTATGCTGACTAACAGAACGATTGTCCTGTTCCAGAATTTCACAGGGCTGACCAGAACGTTTCCTTTTTGCCTTTGTCGTCAGACCTTTGACCTCCCCTCACTCCACACAAACTCTTCCACTTGTTAGATGGTTGTTTGTTTCTCTGGCTGTTTGGAGACAAAGTCTTGCTATGTGGCCAGACCGTGAGTTCACAGCCCTCCTCCCTTAGACTCCACTGCATCAGTTTCCTACCTCATTTTTTTTTCTTTTCTTCACTTGTCACACAGTTCTGTACCCTCAGATTGATTTTCCATCCTCTACATGGGTATCAGCTACACTGACCTCTCCCTGTCTGACTCCTCCCCATTAGTCTGTTCCCAGCCCCAGAACACCTCCAGGGATTCTGTCATGGCTCCTAACCTTTTACCTTCCCCACTTGACCAGTGTCTTCACTCATGTGGATGCTTCTTGAAATTGGACACGGCTATGCTTTACTTCTGCCCAGTTTCTATGCTATCCCATCAGCCTGGCTTACAGTCTGCGATAACAAAGGATTTTATGGAGCTGCTAGTCCAACACAACCATGGCCTGGGGATATAGCTCAATGATAATGATAATGACCTGACTCAGTGTATGTGAGGTTCCAACACACAGAGAGAGAGAGAGAGAGAGAGAGAGAGAGAGAGAGAGAGACAGAGACAGAGATAGAGAGACAGAGACAGAGAGAGAGAGAGACAGAGACAGAGAGAGACAGAGACAGAGAGAGACAGAGACAGAGAGAGACAGAGACAGAGAGAGACAGAGACAGAGACAGACAGAGACAGACAGAGACAGACAGAGACAGAGACAGAGAGACAGACACAGACACAGAGAGATACACAGCATGATACACACAGAGACGTAAACAGACAGACAGGCACAGACACACACACAAACACACACAGAGAGACAGAGACAGAGAGACAGAGACATTGAGGGACAGAGACAGACACAGAGAGATACACAGAGCGATACACACTGAGATGCAGACAGACAGACAGACAGACAATCTCTCTCTCTCTCTCTCTCTCTCTCTCTCTCTCTCTCTCTCTCTCTCTCTCTCTCTCTCTCATTGGCATGAATCCAGAATAGTACACCATGGAGTTCTTGAATAGTCTCCTACACAGCTTAAAGTCTATCTACCAATTCTTTGAGGAATTTTATTTCAATTGAGTACAATGAGGTTTCTAAAGTTAACTCCTTGAACTGGAAAAAAGAAGTCACCAAGTAACCTAATTCTGTTTTCTTTATTTCAGCTGCAAGAATGAAAAGTCAAGTTGCTTTTGGTCTTGTCTTGCCAAATCATCTCCCACCAAAAGCAAACTAAAAATACCACATCCAAGCCCTCCCTGAGAAAAGTAAAGCAAAGAGTGGAGCTGGGCTGGGATCTCATGACTGAGGAAGCAAAGATTTTTTTTTTTTGTTCTTTCTGCAAACTGGACATTTCAAGGAGACCCACATGTACATCAGCTTCCACCAAACATTCTTTTTCCTTCTGGTTTCAGCTTGCTCCAGGCCAAGCCACTGTTCCAGTGAAGAGGAGCTGTTGAAAGGAGGCTGTGCTCCAAGGCCCAGGTGTATTTTTAGAGCTTGGGGAGGAAGGAGGATTTTTTTTTTTACTTGAAGGGAAGGATGGGCATGCCATCCAAAGCTCTGGTCCTGTGACGAAGCTGAAACTTGGCATGACCCAAGAAACTGACCACAGGACAGAAGTCAGTGACCTTGCTTCCAGAAGCCAAGTGCTGGAGACCCAGTTCCAATCAAGTTGGAAAATTGAACACAGAAGTTTTTATGGGTTTTCTCATTCCTTGTCCCTTTTTTATTATAAATCACCAGCAAACACATACACATTCATTTGTTTTGGTTGGCCTATTGGAAGGCACAGCTTCGTTTCCTGTATTCTTTCTCCCTCGAGTGAATAAGAAAAGCAAATTAAACACCACTGATATCACCACAGTATAGCATATCCTGTAGGAAAACATTAATTAGCTAATCCTGAAGAGTCCTCACATTAGAAAGCCTGTGAAGATCTGGTGGACTGAATTCCACTGCCTGCATGCCTTTTGGGGAGGTTTATGTTTCTTTTTTTTTTTTTTTTTTTTTTTTTATTAACTTGAGTATTTTTTATATACATTTCGAATGTTATTCCCTTTCCCGGTTTCCTGGCAAACATCCCCCTCCCCCCCTCCCTTCCTTATGGGTGTTCCCTCCCAACCCTCCCCCCCTGCCCTCTCCCCAACAGTCTAGTTCACTGGGGTTCAGTCTTAGCAGGACCCAGGGCTTCCCCCTTCCTGGTGCTCTTACTAGGATATTCATTTTGCAACCTCTGGGTCAGGTCAGGGTCAGTCCATGTAGTCTTTGGGTAGTGGCTTAGTCCTGGAAGCTCTGGTTGGTTGGCATTGCTGTACATATGGGGTCCACGAGCTCCTTCAAGCTCTTCCAGTTCTTTCTCTGATTCCTTCAACAGGGGTCCCGTTCTCAGTTCAGTGGTTTCCTGCTGGCATACGCCTCTGTATTTGCTGTATTCTGGCTGTGTCTCTCATGGGCGATCTGCACTCACATTTTGATCATCCGTCTTGAGTTTCATTTGTTCTAGGCATCTAGGGTAACTCAAGCATTTGGGCTAATAGCCACTTATCAATGAGTACATACCATGTATGTCTTTCTGTGATTAGGTTAGCTCCTCAGGATGATATTTTCCAGTTCAACCATTTGCCTCGAATTTCATAAAGTCATTGTTTTTTGATAGCTGAGTAATATTCCATTGTGTAGATGTACCACATTTTCTGTATCCATTCCTCTGTTGAAGGGCATCTGGGTTCTTTCAGCTTCTGGCTATTATAAATAAGGCTGCGATGAACATAGTGGACCGTGTCTTTTTATATGTTGGGGCATCTTTTGGGTATATGCCCAAGAGAGGTATAGCTGGATCCTCAGGCAGTTCAATGTCAATTTTCTGAAAACCTCCAGACTGATTTCCAGAATGATTGTAGCAGTCTGCAACCCCACCAACAATGGAGGAGTGTTCCCCTTTCTCCACATCCTCGCCAGCATTTGCTGTCACCTGAGTTTTTGATCTTAGCCATTCTCACTGGTGTGAGGTGAAATCTCAGGGTTGTTTTGATTTGCATTTCCCTTATGACTAACGATGTTGAACATTTCTTTAGGTGTTTCTCAGCCATTCGGCATTCCTCAGCTGTGAATTCTCTGTTTAGCTCTGAACCCCATTTTTTAATAGGGTTATTTGTCTCCTTGCTGTCTAACTTCTTCAGTTCTTTGTATATTTTGGATATAAGCCCTCTATCTGTTGTAGGATTGGTAAAGATCTTTTCCCAATCTGTTGGTTGCCGTTTTGTCCTAACCACAGTGTCCTTTGCCTTACAGAAGCTTTGCAGTTTTATGAGATCCCATTTGTCGATTCTTGATCTTAGAGCATAAGCCATTGGTGTTTTGTTCAGGAAATTTTTCCAGTGCCCATGTGTTCCAGATGCTTCCTAGTTTTTCTTCTATTAGTTTGAGTGTGTCTGGTTTGATGTGGGGTCCTTGATCCACTTGGACTTAAGCTTTGTACAGGGTGATAAGCATGGATCGATCTGCATTCTTCTACATGTTGACCTCCAGTTGAACCAGCACCATTTGCTGAAAATGCTATCTTTTTCCATTGGATGGATTTGGCTCCTTTGTCAAAAATCAAGTGACCATAGGTGTGTGGATTCATTTCTGGGTCTTCAATTCTGTTCCATTGGTCTATCTGTCTGTCTCTGTACCAATACCATGCAGTTTTATCACTATTGCTCTGTAATACTGCTTGAGTTCAGGGATAGTGATTCCCCTGAAGTCCTTTTTATTGTTGAGGATAGTTTTAGCTATCCTGGGTTTTTGTTATTCAGATGAATTTGCAAATTGTTCTGTCTAACTCTTTGAAGAATTGGATTGGTATTTTGATGGGATTGCATTGAATCTGTAGATAAACGCTTTTGGTAAAATGGCCATTTTACTATATTAATCCTGCCAATCCATGAGCATGGGAGATCTTTCCACCTTCTGAGGTCTTCTTCAATTTCTTTCTTCAGTGTCTTGAAGTTCTTATTGTACAGATCTTTTACTTGCTTGGTTAAAGTCACACGAGTATTTTATATTATTTGGGTCTATTATGAAGGGTGTCGTTTCCCTAATTTCTTTCTCGGCTTGTTTCTCTTTTGTGTAGAGGAAGGCTACTGATTTATTTGAGTTAATTTTATACCCAGCCACTTTGCTGAAGTTGTTTATCAGCTTTAGTAGTTCTCTGGTGGAACTTTTGGCATCACTTAAATATACTATCATATCATCTGCAAATAGTGATATTTTGACTTCTTCTTTTCCGATCTGTATCCCCTTGATCTCCTTTTGTTGTCTGATTGCTCTGGCTAGAACTTCAAGAACTATATTGAATAAGTAGGGAGAGAGTGGGCAGCCTTGTCTAGTCCCTGATTTTAGTGGGATTGCTTCAAGTTTCTCTCCATTTAGTTTAATGTTAGCAACTGGTTTGCTGTATATGGCTTTTACTATGTTTAGGTATGGGCCTTGTATTCCTATTCTTCCCAGGACTTTTATCATGAAGGGGTGTTGAATTTTGTCAAATGCTTTCTCAGCATCTAATGAAATGATCATGTGGTTTTGTTCTTTCAGTTTGTTTATATAATGGATCCGTTGATGGTTTTCCGTATATTAAACCATCCCTGCATGCCTGGGATGAAGCCTACTTGATCATGGTGGATGATTGTTTTGATGTGCTCTTGGATTCGGTTTGCCAGAATTTTGTTGAGTATTTTTTGCGTCAATGTTCATAAGGAAATTGGTCTGAAGTTCTCTTTCTTTGTTGGGTCTTTGTGTGGTTTAGGTATAAAAGTAATTGTGGCTTCATAGAAGGAATTTATAGTGCTCCATCTGTTTCAATTTTGTGGAATAGTTTGGATAATATTGGTATGAGGGTCTTCTATGAAGGTCTGATAAAATCTGCACTAAACCCGTCTGGACCTGGGCTCTTTTTGGTTGGGAGACCTTTAATGACTGCTTCTATTTCCTTAGGAGTTATGGGGTTGTTTAACTGGTTTATCTGTTCCTGATTTAACTTCGGTACCTGGTATCTGTCTGGGAAATTGTCCATTTCCTGTAGATTTTCAAGTTTTGTTGAATATAGGCTTTTATAGTAAGATCTAATGATTTTTTGAATTTCCTCTGAATCTGTAGTTATGTCTCCCTTTTCATTTCTGATTTTGTTAATTTGGACACACTCTCTGTGTCCTCTCGTTAATCTGGCTAGGGGTTTATCTATCTTGTTGATTTTCTCAAAGAACCAACTTTTGGTTCTGTTGATTCTTTCTATGGTCCTTTTTGTTTCTACTTGGTTGATTTCAGCTCTGAGTTTGATTATTTCCTGCCTTCTACTCCTCCTGGGTGTATTTGCTTCTTTTTGTTCTAGAGCTTTTAGGTGTGCTGTCAAGCTGCTGACATATGCTCTTTCCTTTTTCTTTCTGCAGGCACTCAGCGCTATGAGTTTTCCTCTTAGCACAGCTTTCATTGTGTCCCATAAGTTTGGGTATGTTGTACCTTCATTTTCATTAAATTCTAAAAAGTTTTTAATTTCTTTCTTTATTTCTTCCTTGACCAGGTTATCATTGAGTAGAGCATTGTTCAGTTTCCACGTATATGTGGGCATTCTTCCCTTATTGTTATTGAAGACCAGCTTTAGGCCGTGGTGGTCCGATAGCACGCATGGGATTATTTCTATCTTTCTGTATCTGTTGAGGCCTGTTTTTTGACCAATTATATGGTCAATTTTGGAGAAAGTACCATGAGGAGCTGAGAAGAAGGTATATCCTTTTGCTTTAGGGTAGAGCGTTCTATAAATATCCGTTAAGTCCATTTGGCTCATGACTTCTCTTAGTCTGTCTCGTCTCTGTTTAATTTCTGTTTCCATGATCTGTCCATTGATGAGAGTGGGGTGTTGAAATCTCCTACTATTATTGTGTGAGGTGCAATGTGTGTTTTGAGCTTTAGTAAGGTTTCTTTTACGTATGTAGGTGCCCTTGTATTTGGGGCATAGATATTTAGGATTGAGAGTTCATCTTGGTGGATTTTTCCTTTGATGAATATAAAAATTGTCCTTCCTTATCTTTTTGATGACTTTTAGTTGGAAATTGATTTTATTTGATATTAGAATGGCTACTCCAGCTTGCTTCTTCTGACCATTTGCTTGGAAAGTTGTTTTCCAGCCTTTCACTCTGAGGTAATGTCTGTCTTTGTCTCTGAGGTGTGTTTTCCTGTAGGCAGCAGAATGCAGGGTCCTCGTTGCGTATCCAGTTTGTTAATCTATGTCTTTTTATTGGGGAGTTGAGGCCATTGATGTTGAGAGATATTAAGGAATAGTGATTATTGCTTCCTGTTATATTCATATTTGGATGTGAGGTTGTGTTTGTGTGCTTTTCTTCTCTTTGTTTTGTTGCCAAGACGATTAGTTTCTTGCCTCTTCTTGGGTATAGCTTGCCTCCTTATGTTGGGCTTTACCATTTATTATCCTTTGTAGTGCTGGATTTGTAGAAAGATATTGTGTAAATTTGGTTTTGTCATGGAATNTCT